>NW_024061184.1:0-181202 GCF_016432855.1 Salvelinus namaycush | reverse complement strand
GGCCTCCATCATTCTTAAATGGAAGAAGTTTGCAAATGTTACCTTCGAACAGGTCAACAACGCTAAGCACACAGCCAAGACAACGCAGGAGTGGCTTCGGAACAAGTCTCTGAATGTCCTTGAGTGGCCCAACCAGAGCCCGGACTTGAACCCGATATAACACCTCTGGAGAGACCTGAAAATAGCTGTGCAGCGACGCTCCCGATCCAACCTGACAGAGCTTGAGAGGATCTGCAGAGAAGAATGGAGAAACCAAATACAGGTGTGCCAAGATTGTAGCGTCATACCCAAGAAGACTCAAAGCTTTTAGTTTGATTAAGAGCACATTTATAATAAAATACATCACAGCCAGGGTACCATAAATTGTGTTGTAAAATTCTTAGTTGCAATATCCATTTGTGGATGTATAAATTAATGATATATACCCATTGATTCTTGAAGAATATAACTTATAAATGCCTCATGTCGTACCCCATCAGAACCCAAAATATATATTTTTTACTCCAATGTTTATAAACAATGAAAGTGTAACAAACACTGTATAGCCTCAAAACATGCTTATCACTATAATGTTGATGTCATTGTTGGTCAGTCCTTGCATCTATAGCGCTGTCTATGAATTTGATGGTTACATTTCTCCAGGCCCATCACTCAGCGTTTAAGGTACAGTTGGTGTCGGAAGTTTATTAAAACTCATTTTTCAAACACTCCACAAATTTCTTGTTAACAAACTATAGTTTTGGCAAGTCAGTTAGAACATCTACTTTGTGCATGACACAAGTCATTTTTCCAACAATTGTTTACAGACATTCATTTCACAACTGTCACAATTGCAGTGGGTCAGAAGTTTACATACACTAAGTTGACTGTGCCTTTAAACAGCTTGGAAAATTCCAGAAAATTATGTCATGGCTTTAGAAGCTTCTGATAGGCTAATTGACATAATTTGAGTCAATCGGAGGTGTACCTGTGGATGTATTTCAAGGCCTACCTTCAAACAGTGCCACTTTGCTTGACATCATGGGAAAATCAAAAGAAATCAGCCAAGACCTCAGAAAAATAATAGTAGACCTCCACAAGTCTGGTTCATCCTTGGGAGCAATTTACAAACGCCTGCATGTACACGTTCATCTGTACAAACAATAGTACGCAAGTATAAACACCATGGGACCACGCAGCCGTCATTCCGCTCAGGAAGGAGACGCGTTCTGTCTCCTAGAGATGAACGTACTTTGGTGCGAAAAGTGCAAATCAATTGCAGAACAACAGCAAAGGACCTTGTGAAGATGCTGGATGAAACAGGTACAAAAGTATCTATATCCACAGTTAAACAAGTCCTAAATCGACATAACCTGAAAGGCCGCTCAGCAAGGAAGAAGCCACTGCTCCAAACCCGCCATAAAAAAGCCAGACTACGGTTTGCAACTGCACATGGGGACAAATATCGTACTTTTTGGAAATGTACTCTGGTCTGATGAAACCAAAAATAGAACTGTTTGGCCATAATGACCATCGTTATGTTTGGAGGAAAAAGGGGAGGCTTGCAAGCGGAAGAACACCATCCCAACCGTGAAGAACGGGGGTGGCAGCATCATGTTGTGGGGGTGCTTTGCTGCAGGAGGGACTGGTGCACTTCACAAAATAGATGGCATCATGAGGAAAGAAAATTATGTGGATAATTTGAAACAACATCTCAAGACATCAGTCTGGAAGTTCAAGCTTGGTCACAAATGGGTCTTCCAAATGAACAATGACAGAACTTTAAAAGCGTGTTCGAGCAAGGAGGCCTTTAAACCTGACTCAGTTACACCAGCTCTGTCAGGAGGAATGGGCCAAAATTCCCCTAACTTATTGTGGGATGCTTGTGGAAGGCTACCCAAAACGTTTGACCCAAGTTAAATAATTTAAAGGCAATGCTACCAAATACTAATTGAGTGTATGTAAACTTTTGAAATTGGAATTGTGAAAAATTGCGTTTAAATGTATTTGGCTAAGGTGTATGTAAACTTCCGACTTCAACTGTATGTATTATATCATGCTGTGTGCTCTCCCTCTGTGTCTCTGTCTCTCTCTCTGTCTCCATGTGTGTGTCTCTGTCTCTCTCTGTCTCAGTTCATCTAATCATCTTTTTCTAAGGTCAATGGAAATGACTAGCCCTAGCACACCAGGGGCCTAATTGATAAACGTGTGGGTGCACACAAAATATACCCCAAAACATGCGTGCACCAGTTTTCACGCAAAGGTTTTCATTTATAAAGACTGAACTTGAAGTGAGAATGTGCTTATCCTCCTGCAAACTTTAGAACATTTGTGCTCACAGTTTCTAGTGGTTGAAGACTTGCATTGCAAGAAGGCAAAAGTAGCCTAGTAGTACAAGTGGGGAATATAAGACACTTATTCAAAACAAAAGAACAGGTAAGCCTAGTTATAATATAATAACAAAATGCAATCATCTAAAATTGCTCATCCTGTGTCTCCTTGACCTGCTGCCACTCCCCCAGTGCTCTCTCCCTCTCTTTGTGTGCGCGTGTGTGAGATTGTGTGGGCGGAGTAAGGTGTGCTGTAGTCAGAGCAGATCCCCACCAGCTGCAACCTGTTCCACAATCAAGACCTCTACAAAAACTCAGCCCTGTCACTTCCGTGCTGCTAGATCGCAGCCTCTGCTCAGTCAGTCTGCGTTTTAGCCATTGGCTCATGCATAGATCCTGTTTTCATGTTGTGCCTGTTTTTCCTTGCCTGATGCTGTTTTCTCTCCGCAGGAGATCCGTCCGCTCTGACTCTGGTCCCTGTCTCCTGTCCCACGTCTCGTCAGTCCTGCCACCCTGTCCAGAACCCCCACTTCACTGTTTCCTTGGATTTCGCTCCGGACCTGCCTACCCAGCCCCAACTCCCCTCGCTCCAGCCTCAGAACCTGGCGTCCTGCAACCCGCCAAGCTTCCCCTGACCTACACCCAATCTTTCCCCTGCTTTTCAATACCTTATACCAATCTCCTCGTCTGAGTCAGCCCTTGGGTTCACCTGCTCCAAGTAACAACTACCCTCTGCCTATTGGCTACCCAGCTTATTCAAGCCTGTTTCAAAATACAACACTGCCCCTTTAAGACAGAAAAAAACTCTTTACTTGACTCGCTTTTCAAAGATGTCTACAGAAGTAGACGTTTTGTGTATCTTGTAGGAAGCAATCACTTCCCTATTGCCGACTACAAATGATTTATAACTGGGCTAACAACTCACTAACTAGCAAAGGATATGAACAAAATGTGCACACGTGGCTACATATATCATAACTATTGCAGAATAAATTCCTCATCGTTTCTGGCCATGATGAGTTCATATTCCCGAAGTAGCCATACAACAAATTACCATGCGCATCTCTCATTTATTTGGGCCTATAGGCTATTATAATTTATAGTTTTTGCTCTATGCAGATGACAGGGTGCGCGGTTTTTAACATACAGTAGAAATTAACAGGTGAACAGACAGCTGATCTTTTGCATTGAGGTATGTAGGCTACCACTGTAAGTAGGCTTACTGTAGTTATCCCAGAGTAGACAATGTTTCAGAACTCGTGGCCAGTGCAGCATATTTATGTTTGGGAGAAAGTGGATGCAAAACATTATTGCGTTCAAGCGATCTGTTTCCAGTTCAACAACAATTTAGATGGTCAGAAATGGTCAGATACAGAAAATGTTACTGAAAAAAAAAAAGTCTGCCAACATCAAGTTTATCATTCTACAACATCTATAAAAAAAGGTATGTGGACACCCCTTCAAAGTAGTGGATTCGGCTATTTAATACTCCATATTAATGCCCATGATTTTGGAATGAGAAGTTCGACGAGCAGGTGTCCACATACATTTGGTCATGTGGTGTATTTCCTTTGGACACTGTCTTGGCCTAATTCCACTACTTCCAAAGTATACAGCAAATAAGGGCATTATTGTCACCGTAAAATGTGTGTGATGGGTGTTTTTCAGGCGGAGTTATAATGTTCGTTCACGCGTGCACCGTTTTACGACAGATCTGATTTAGTGTTAAATTTACTGTTTGCAACAGTTAGAAATGAGGCCCAGGCCTTTGGCTTTCTACAAGATGCTGGATGGGTGCATAAACAAAAACAGCTGCCCAATTCGAGTACCAGAGGTAATGTGTTAAATGTACAATCTGCTATATTTACTTCATTCTAATAGTATTTCAATATGGATATATAATCCATTGATTCTGGAAGACTATCACTTATAAATGCCGAATGAGCTTAGTACAACTGTCTTACCCCATCATATCCCAAAAATCTGAGGTTGTTTTTCTCCGTTATTTGTAGGGGAGAGTGGGTAAGTAAGTTGAGCCAAAGGGGTAAGTTGAGCCACCCTTGTTTCTTGGAAACCATACACAAAATGTATCATTTGACCGAATATATTTCGGAAGAGGTCATCATTTCATGGAGTCTTTGAAGGAAGTGGTAAAGTAATTTGTGTTAAGAGGTTCCAAGATGCTTTTATCTAAACCAAAGTGGATAATTTTAAGATTGTTCTGTACACCAGTTTGGGACTCTTTTATTTAACTAGGCAAGTCAGTTTTAAGAAGAAATTCTAATTTACAATGACGGCCTACCCTGGCCAAACCCTAATCTGGACGATGCTGGGCCAATTGTGCACCGCCCTATGGGACTCACAATCACAGCTAGTGATAAAGCCTGGAATTGAACCAGGGTCTGTAGTGACACCTCTAGCACTGAGATTTAGTGATATGACAGCAGCGCCACTCAGGAGCCCAGGAGTCTCTATGAGCTTCAATATGAGGTTCTAAACCTAGCATGAAAGTGCATCCTTGTGGCAGTGGCTGAGCCAATGTCAAGTTGAGCAAATTGAAGTGTTTTCTTCCAGGCGTAATACAAAGCATTATCGTTGGGATATGAGGCCTGGTCTATGTTAAACGTGCTTAAAAAGGGGTTAAGACGGTTCTAAAAGATGCTTAAATTGATTCAAAGACACAAAAAGCAATTGTGATTGTGTTTAATTGTCTTTGGGAAAGAAAGATTGAAATGGTTTTAAAAAAGTAGTGGCAATATTTCATTCAGTACAAACATTTTTGGTGGCTTAACTTACCCTGTCCTGTGGGTCAACTTACCCCATACCAGTGGTATGTTGTGCCAAGAGAAGACATTTTCTGGACAAGCTATATTTTCAAAACTGATTATTTCCAGGGATACACAACATCCTGAAATATATGTAGATATATTTGTAAGAACAAATATATATTTAATGTTGAATGTAAAAAATGGCTCAACTTACCCCACTCTCCCCTAAAGCTTAAAAACGCTTTAATACTTTAGGGGAGATCTCATGGACTAACAGTCCTTGAATCCATAGTTCCATCTATGAATTGGAGAGGGGTTATATTTCTCCAGCTTCTACCAAAACAAGTGATGGTATAGCTGCCATTTGACTGAAAACCAAATGAAGGACTCTGCCTTTAACGTCATGGCTATAAGCTCTGTAATATGGCGACCGTATTGGACACTCTTTCACTGCTGTCTGGTGCCCCAAATCAATAAAAAGCAACTTCGCTGTCACAGTACAAGACAGATGCACCAATACACCAGGGACGCTAATTAGCATGAAATGTTAACCGTGTGCAGTCCAACACCAACACTATTGTGTGCTTAATGTAATTAATTCACACACATGCAACTTATTATACATTTTTTGTACACTGCTTTAGGGGTTTCCATATGGAAGTGCTATGAATGTTTTATGAAGACTATATGTAAAGTGGAGCCCTTGGGTTGTGTCTCAAATGCCACCTATTCCCATTTTAGTACACTACTGTCGACTCGGGCCCATACGGGGCCTAAACCTATTTGGAATGCAACCTTGCCTTACTCTACAGTTTGTAATCGGTACTCCTGGGAGATAACCGAGCTGAAGCTGTATTTACCCAGCATGTCTGTCAAAACTGGTGCCATCAAAACCACTTTGGTTCTTAATACGGGAGACGTGTGCAGAATTTTAACAGTATGATTGCTCCCACCCACGATAGGCAGTGTACAGTTGCCAACGTGACTGACAGATCGCTGTGTCGAAACACACAAGCGATCCTACAAGCGATGACACAGGAGTTTGAATGCACACACACACATACAAACACAGGAGAAGAATGGCACAGGAGGACGTGTGAGATGTGAGATATATTGTTTCACACGTTGTCGAGCCTTTGAAACTATTGCTCTGGACACTGTTGCATGCTGGGAGGATGGAGACGTTCCTAAAAAACATCAGAGGGGATCTCCCAGGGAGTCAGCGGTTGGTTGGTGTGTGTGACTGTGTGTGTGTGTGTGTGTGTGTGTTTTGAGGCGGTCTACCACCATGCAATTTACAAAACCAACTCTATGGTAAGCATTTGCCAGTTAATGATGGAGTCCGCAGAAATTTGGCACAAAATGTGGAAGGAAATACTACTTTATATACAGTAGTATTGAACAATGATTGATAATGGCCTGCGACCTCCGGCTGACATTGAGCTTCCCTGGAGGTCCATTAGTGCTAGAGGGCTGGTGAGCTGAGTGAGTTTGCCAGCTGGTCCAAAGGGCTTAACATCCTGTAGGGCCTAGCTGACTGTCAGCAAGACAATGTGTGAGAATCCTCCACTACGGTCTCCATATTAGGAACGGCTCATTCTCAGCTGGAGTTGCCTCTGATATGCCTCCTAATATAGACACCGTACTCCACAATTTCCTTAACAATCTGAGATGGTCTTTACATAAGGGGAATAGGAATAATAATAGGAATATAATAGGAATAGATCATGCCTACAGTAGTTTGATTATGTCTAGTTCCTGATCAGTTCAAAGTTTACAAATCCTTTTTACCAATCAAAAAGGGTCAAGGTCAACACGCTATTGATTTGGAATGGAATGACCATCAATTCCTTTTTATGGTGTATTAGAGTGTGTTCAATTCATTGACAGCAAGTATCTCTTTAAAAAGTATTGATGTCATTCATCTGACGAAACCTTCCATTACTCTGCCCCTAGTTTATTTATTTATTTATTTAACTAGGCTAGTCAGTTAAGAAGAAATTCTTATTTACAATGAAGGCCTACCCCAGCCAAACCCGGACGAAGCTGGGCCAATTGTTGGCCGCCCTATGGGACTCCCAATCACGGCCGGATGTGATGCTGCTTGGATTCAAACTAGGGACTGCAGTGCCACCTCTTGCACTGAGATGCAGTGCCTTAGACTGCTGCGCCACTCGGGAGACGACAACGTGCATGGCTAAAACAAACATCCATCCAAAGTTCTCTGTCCATCCTGGTCAAATGGGCGCTTTTGGCTTCTGAAATGGAGGTGATTGCCATAATTTCTTAAATATTCTAGATTAATGTTTGATCTGTGCTGATACGATCATCACTGTAAAGTACTGAGGCAACGACCACGACAGAGCAAAATCAATGAGAGGATGTCCTGTCACGCGGTTGGCCATTTTATAACTGTGGCGGGTTGGTACAGTCTAATTTGCTCGGAGATCCCTACACAATCCAATCAATGACTCAGCAGGCTCCTAAATGATGGTCTTTAGGGTTGAGGGAGTGGGAGGTTTGAAGATGAGCTTTAATTCAATATGCATTGCATAAGAGGGGTGGGTAGAAATGAGTAATGGGTTAGGAAGGGTGAGCTGAGGAAAGAATTTAGGGGATTAGGAGAGAATCTGGGAGGCAGGTAGGGGGAAGGTGCTGGATAATGCTCTGGACCTTGGTGACAGAATTGGCGGCCATTTAGGATTGAGTGTTCAGGGGAAAATACTACCTTATGAGGGAGAACACAGTAAAAGTTGAAGCATTAAGAATTAAATGTAGTTTTTCCTCTCTTGACAAGTCATATGTATTTATACTTCTATGTACATTTTGTAAGACATTAACACTTCGACTATAGCCTATGACTATGAGATCATAAGAATGTCGTGTCATGTTAAATAGGGGGTGCTGTTTGCACTTTGTAATAATTTCGTTCCCAAATTAAACTGCCTCGTACTCAATTCTTGCTCGTACAATATGCATATTACTATTACTATTGGATAGAAAACACTCTCTAGTTTCTAAAACCGTTTGAATTATATCTGTGAGTAAAACAGAACTGGACTTAGAGCAATTTTCCTATGAGGATGTGAGAATGCTGAAATCTGCTGGCTGTTCTGAGATCTGTTTATAAATCTGCCTGTCTTCTATTGGTTGAGATGCACTGCATACGTCTTCCCCTGGGTGTCAGCGAATAGTGAGAATTGAAATGGTGTTGCTAGGCGGATCTGAGAGCTTATAAATGGGCTGGCAACGTGGGGTGCCCCCTTTCTTCTCTTCGCCCTGACGCAGAAAGGAGCTCTGGCTGTCGTTCTAGAACGCTCCGGTTATAGCCCTTAGATATATCCGGCTCTGTTTTTATTCGATATAGGTGTTAAAGACATCATAATGTTGTTATATTAAACCGAGTTATATCAGTTTATATCGGTATATTGCGATTTTCGGATATTTATTTGTGCTGCGTTTTAGTGAGTCGGACACGTCTTTGCCACATGGCTAATGTTTACTGCTAATTCGAATGTTGAAGAGGACAATCTACAACCAAGCAACGATTCTTTTGGACAAAGGACACCTTGCCCAAGATTCTGATGGAAGCTCATCAAATAGTAAGAACTATATATGATGTTAATTCGTTGTTCTGTTGAAAAATGTAGAACTCATATTCTGCCATTAATCTAGGTGCGGTCTCGCTTTAACGCACGCTGTATGTTGTAGTAACGTTAATTTTAAAAATCTAACACAGCGATTGCATTAAGAACTAATGTATCTTTCATTTGCTGTCCAACCTGTATTTTTTTAGTCAAGTTTATGATTAGTTATCGATTAGATTAGGTGCCTCTCCCAAGATTTCTCCCGACATATTGTTGGCAGCCTGGCTACTTTTCTCATTGTATAACCACGATTTGTGCCGCTAAATATGCACATTTTCGAACAAACTCTATATGTATTGTGTAATATGATGTTATAGGACTGTCATCTGATGAAGTTTTGAGAAGGTTAGTCAAAAATGTAATATCTTTTGCTGGTTTATTCGCTATCGCTAACATGCATGAATCAATGCTGCTGTGTGGTTGGCTATTGTAATAAGCTAATATAATGCTATATTGTGTTTTCGCTGTAAAACACTTAAAAAATCTGAAATATTGGCTGGATTCACAAGATCTTTGTCTTTCATTTGCTGTACGCTGTGTATTTTTCAGAAATGTTTTATGATGAGTATTTAGGTAATACACGATGGTCTCTGTAGTTATTCTAGTTGCTTTGGTGAGAGTTGTGATGGTGGCTGCAATGGTAAACTATGATTTATACCTGAAATATGCACATTTTTCTAACAAAACATATGCTATACAATAAATATGTTATCAGACTGTCATCTGATGAAATTGTTTCTTGGTTAGTGGCTATTTATATCTTTATTTGATCGAAATTGTGATAGCTACCTATGCAGGAAAAAAATGGTGGGAAAAAAAGTTGTGTCTTTTGCTATCGTGGTTAGCTAATAGATTTACATATTGTGTCTTCCCTGTAAAACATTTTAAAAATCAGAAATGATGGCTGGATTCACAAGATGTGTATCTTTCATCTGGTGTCTTGGACTTGTGATTTAATGATATTTAGATGCTAGTATTTACTTGTGACGCTATGCTAGGCTATGCTAGTCAGCTTTTTTACTGATGGGGGTGCTCCCGGATCCGGGTTTGTGAGGAAGTAGAGGTTAAAAAGGCACTATAATTTGCACTATAAAGCATTTGAATTCACAAGGAAGCTATCAATAATTCATAAACCCTCAAAACCCATTGGTGAAACAAAGATTTAAAAAATCTTTATTATAATATTCGCTATTACAGTCCTCAGATATATCATGATATATCATGATTCATCTTGATCAGCCAAGGGGCCAGGAAGCGGTCTAGAAGCACGGTTTCAACTGCTCCTACTGCCTTGCTTCGGTACTGGAGTTTAACTGACGCCCATCCCAGAAATACAATATCCATAGACGGCCACATAGAGAAATCCTATTTAAAAATTCTTAATAAGACACTTTACACATCACAATTGTACATAAAACATCCATTGAATCATTGGAAGAATTGGTGCTGAGGCCGATTTCTTTTTCATCACTCACGGCTGAAGCTATTTCAATTTTACAATAATCTAATGTCTGCCATGTTTTTGGATGTCTTGATGACGTCGTCGCTGCTTGCTCTGCTGCCTGTGCGCACTGAGTGCAAGTGCAAATGTGAATTTGGGCCGTGTAAACCGGATGCAACCCGGATATAGATGGTTCATGAATCGGTGTATGTGAACGTTAGTAGATTATGTTGAAAACAACGGTCGGGCATCTTGCACGCAGTCCCCAGCTATTTATACAGCAGTGTGATCAACTGTATAATTACAGTACAATGCAATGACTGGGCATACATGATGTCTCCTTTAACAGCGACTGTAATCTCAAAATAACTTATTTATGGTTCTATTGACCCCCCAAAAACATTTTTCATTGCTTCCGGGCCAATCCTTCAAGTGCATTTATTTTATTCAAGCTCAGAATATTTGATACATTTTAAGACATCAGCACTTGATAGACCAAATGAAATTGCTCATTTGCTACAAAATAATAACATTAAATGGAGCCCCACTGTCTTTTACCATGTATTGTAACAAAATGACTGATTCATGTTGCAAATTCAAATAGATGGTTGTGTTATTTTTTATCAGGACTTTCTAAAAACTCTACCCCTCTAACTTTTGTGTTCCCTGGTACTTTGAAGTGTAGTGTTCTTGCCCTGACATGCTTTCGTCCTTTGCTGTTAGCCCTGGAAGCTGATCTAAGGTCAGTTTAGCTTATTTCCCGAAGAATGTTAAGGCTAGGATTTGGGGAGGGTTAGCCGATTCTTGATCTGTGCTAAATGTGACCCGATTCAGGAAACTAGGCATATGTCGCAAGTCACAACTTCACAGGAGAGCCGTTTGAATGTAAAATATATATTTTTTATCATAATGCGTTTTTTGGCGGAAATGCCTTCTCGAACATGTGAACTTTCATGTGCCTTAATAAAAAACTTGTATGCCATCTGTAAATACGAATAAAATTGTTAAATGACGAGCCTTGTTGGTTAAGCCACAGATAAAGTTACCATCTTCCCACTAGCCATAATCGCCTTGGTCCGTACAATTGCCCTTATTTTAGCGCCCCCAAAAACGTAATACTTCCAGATCAACTGTAATGGCAATACCATTGTAAAGCACACTTTCTCCCCTTTCCAACAGAATCAATTACATTACCTAAACGTTGCCCGTTTCTGCATAATTCAAGCAGGCAATGAGGCCCGTCGGGACTTTTTAAAAATTGCGGGTGGGGAAGCGAAACTAATGCGTGATATTGAGAAGGAGAGATGTTGTGTGGGAAAATTGCTTTTTTTCACTCGATCTGTCCAACTTATCACCTTATCGCCTCTAAAATGTAAATAAAACACTATAAAGAGTTTATATAATGTGTCATTACATACCTATTTGAAGGTTTGTGTTGAATTTCAATCGGGTTTTTAGGGCGGTGCTAAAGTGATCTTAGAAGTAAACAGCGGCTTTGAGAATGATGATCGCATGCAATGATGACGCAAAAAATGACTAGGTATCCCTCCCTTACCCCCGTCACTGTCCATTTCTTGTTTTTAAACGATGAGAGAAGTGCTACACCTGGTGGAGAGAGATTGTAAGACAGAAATAGTTGCTTTATGAGTGCTGAACGTTACGACATGACACGTCACGATGTAACGGCGGGTCAGTTTTTCCAACTTTTCTCCAATACTATAGAGCCATTACCATGTCGATCAACGCTTGAATAGAATCGTAGTTCACACCACAGATTTTGAAGTCAACACAGTCGCTACAGTCCCATTAGTTTTCTTTGTAGCCTCGTTTGAATGTTGCGGTTGCGCACATTTGTACGGAATGGGGTGAGTTTACGTTAACGTTAGCTGGCTGGCTAACATTACGTGAGGTGTGTACAACACCTGTTGAATATGGCCGGTGTCAGTAAACGTCTGCAAAAAAGCGTAATGAAATTGTTGCCAGCAGAGATGGTTAGGCTGTTTTCATGTTATCCAGAGGTAAACAAATCATCGGCCAGAGCGTCAAGTGTGTTCTCCGAGAGCGAAACGAGATAGGTGGGGCTTAAGCTTAAGAGGATGTGAACAATGTTGAATGGGTGTTAACAAAGAAGAGCTCTTCACTAGATACCAAAACATTCAAAGGTAATTTTCTCAAAAGTGGCCATTGTTCCTCAAATGCAGTGTATGATATACCATTTTGTAGCTCTGAGTCTCTACTTTTATCCAATGTAAAAAACACCATTTCACATTTTGCTACATAAGACCGAATCCAGGTGGTGAGTCACAAATGGCAACTTCTAACTGGAGCCCCAGAGTTTAGGATACTACCTCAATGCTCCCTGCCCTGGCAGAAACCTTTCCGCAGAGGGTTCTACATGCAACCCAAAAGGGTTATACCTGGAACCAGAAAGGGTCCTGCCTTCTCCTATGGGGACAGCCGAATAACCCTTTTAGAACCTTTTTTTGTAAGAGTGTATAACTGCTTATAAATCTGTTATGACATGCTTATGACTGCGTTACCACCATCTCACCAAGAAGGTTCAGGTAATGTTTTCCCACAACAGCAGATGGATCTTAGTAGAATGAGGCCCTCTCACCTCTCATCTTCACAGTCTAAACACGAAGCCAATCCAAACACAAATAAAACCACGTAGTGTCAAGGGCCGTCCGCATCCATTAAAGTAACCTGTGCAGACTGCGAGGAAACGGAAGGAAACGAAGGGTCCCATGCACCGTGCGAGGGTTTTCAGATGACCTGTGCAGCTGCGGGAAAAGCGCAGGCAGGCAAAACTCACTGAAGCGTGAAGAAGAAGGATGTCATCTTTTGGAGCCGAGAGGCAATTACACGCCTTGCTCCAGAACACCAAAACTGTCCTTCTGACCTGGTTGTGTGCTCAGAGTCTCATACTGTATATACACACACTTTTTCAGATGAGAGTCCAAAGCACTTCCTACGGGGAAGACCTGGTACATACAGAAAGCTTTTTGACAACCGGAAGGCCAAGGAGTTGATGGAGGAGGCCCTTTTGGATAAGATAAAAGATAAACAGACTGGTTAAAGTTATCAAAGCCGACTGAATTGTCCAGGGCAATGTCATACTTTGTGTAATTGAGTGTTGTGTCGACATTCTTCCAACATTTGTATAAATTGTTTGATATTTCATTGTCCCTGATACGTGTTTCAGAAATGCCAGACAAAATGTTTATACTGTATTTGAAATCCTTGTATCTTGATTTTATTTATTCTGACAACTATTGTGTCTTATGGGAGTCGGCAGTTCTTTTGAAAGGTAAAGCGACCGTAATTTTTTTGGAAAAATGATGTAGTGTTGACACATTGAAGACTCCTTGTCAAAATAATTTGGGATCTGTGAAAAATGTGTAACTTAAACCTGTTTATGGCCTACAATGACTTTAAATAGTGTCAGTAACATAATAAACTGGAACACATGAGTTAGCGAATCCCCAAAGACTGTATCCTCACTGTGCTTGTAGCATTACTCACACACACACGCACACACACACACATTTTTTTTTTTTTTTTTTAGAGGGGATGTATATTGGTCTAAGGATAGAAACTATAACATCAAACTCTAATCGGTTTACCGCTAAAGATACCCACATTTTATGGAGATTGAAATTGATTTCTTAGCCTGGATGCAAGGGATGAGACAATGAAAGTAATCGTTTTGTCTTGTGTGAAAAAAATTCAGTTTTTACACACTTATTTTGGTTTATTGCTGATTTACAGTTACGAGCTAGAAGACGTAAATAATAGAGGGATAGCGCCTTTTGGGCAAAGACAATGTGTGAGTTACTGGAACATTCATGGGTTTATAATGAGTTCTATTAGCTCTTTGACTGCAGTGGTTTCAGCAGGTGGGGGATTAGAGAGGGAATTGAAACATAACATTCATCTTACATGTACTTTTGTCACTCCCTGATGTGTTTCACCTGTCTTTGTGCTTGTTTCCACCCCCCACCAGGTGTCTCCCATCTCCCCTCCTTATCCCCTGTGTATTTATACCTGTGTTCTGTTTGTCTGTCGCCAGTTCGTTTTGTTCGTCAAGCCTACCAGTGTTTTTCCCCTTGATCCTGTCTTTTCTAAAGTTCCTGTTTTCTAGGTTTCCCCAGTTTTGACCATTCTGCCTGTGCTGACCCTGAGCCTGCCTGCCGTCCTGTACCTTGTCCCACCACACGGGATTATTGAGCTCTGCCTGCACCGACCCTGAGCCTGCCTGCCGTCCTGTACCTTGTCCCACCACACGGGATTATTGAGCTCTGCCTGCACCGACCCTGAGCCTGCCTGCCGTCCTGTACCTTGTCCCACCACACGGGATTATTGAGCTCTGCCTGCACCGACCCTGAGCCTGCCTGCTGTTCTGTACCGTTTGGACTCTGATCTGGATTACTGACCTCTGCCTGCCCTTGACCTGTCGTTTTTCCTGCCCCTGTTCTAGTAATAAACTTTTGTTACTTCGACATTGTCTGCATCTGGGTCTTCCCTAAAACGTGAGAACTTTAGAATGAAAAGACAGAAAGCCCCATTCTGTTTTACTCTGTTCAGCTTGAAGGGCTGATCTAGGACTTCCATACCCATGTAACCTTTTTCATTGTGATCTAAAAGGCGCTTAGCATTCCTACAAAACATGTATTTAAAATGTGGGGAGCAACATCAGACAAGGGTTTTGGGGGACCACCCCGATTGCTATTCAAATCTCTTTTGCCAAATTGCCATTCAAAGCTCATTTCATACATTTCTACAGTATCTAATTGGGCAATAAATTATGACACCACTAGACAAAAGTGTTGGGGAGAAACATTTAACATTGAAATGTATGTGTGTGTGTCCCTAGACCCTTGCAGACCTGGATTTAAATAATATTTGAAGTAATTTCAGATACTTTATTATCACGTCTCAGGATATGAGTCAGATGCAGACACAGGAGGATAGTTCGATTCTCAGAATATTTATTATTACAAAGGGGCAGGCAAAATGCAGGTCGAAGGCAGGCAGAGGTTCGTAAACCAGGTCAGAGTCAGGCAGGTACAGGACGGCAGGCAGGCTCAGGGTCAGAACCGGGTAGACTAGAAAACAAAAACTTGTACTGAATGCAAATGTGCTGTATGCATATTTCTTAAGAATTAGTGATCATGAAACTCTCATGAAGAGGAACTTGTTCTTTCATAACAGATGTTTAAATACAGGAACTTGGTTAACTATGACCCTTATGTACCGCCTACCTATAAATATCAACAGGCTAGTTAGTAAAGAGGAAGCCTAAAAACTATAAACCGTTACATTGCTTTCATTTTCCCCTCACATCGAGGCAGGAGCATTCAAACCCAGGTAACGACTTTATGTAGTTTTACAGCTTTACATTACTCTGCTGTCTTCACAAGGTACTACTTAGAGTTGTTTTTACTCAGGCAAATAGCATACAATATAGCTCATCTTTATCAAGGGTGTCAATAATTCTGTGCATAATTAAAGCACATGCCTATATCAATATAACACATTAATATAACACATATTCTATGGAAAATATTACGAGCTAGACCATAGAAACCTTTATAGAGATGATGATTTAAACTAAATTCAGGCTTGGTTCCCTAAATTGAGGGCAGGCTACTCCAAGTCAAACAATCAAATTTGATTTGTCACATTCGCCGTGAAATGCTTACTTACAAGCCCTTAACCAACAACGCCGTTTTAAGAAAATATTTTAAAAAAAGTAGAGATCAGAATAACAAATAATTGAGCAGCAGTAAATAACTATATACAGGGGGTACCGGTACAGAGTCAATGTGCGGGGCACCGGTGTTGAGGTAATATGTAGGCAGAGTTATTCACCACATTTGGTGTGATGATTCTTAAATTTATTCCTTAGCCTATTATCAATTTTTTTGTATAATATATAATATACCTAACTCCAAAGGTAACATTTTCTTTGAAATTGTATGCCAAATCTGCTCTGTAGAAATCTTACCTTTGAATGATGGTGTCAGTAAATAGAAACGTAGATAAAATCAATATGCTCAGGAACAAAATGGCTTCGTGATTTGTGCAAATGTTCTCTATTTCATGAGAGTTAGTGATCATGAAATTCCGCTGCATTGCTTTCATATGCCCCATAACATTTTTTACTCAGGCAACTATTCACGTTTACAAATGATAGAGAAATGTAAGTGTAAATGCTAACTGTGTGTGTGTGTGTGTGTGTGTGTGTGTGTGTGTGTGTGTGTGTGTGTGTGTGTGTGTGTGTGTGTGTGTGTGTGTGTGTGTGTGTGTGTGTGTGTGTGTGTGTGTGTGTGTGTGTGTGTGTGTGTGTAGGATTCAGATGAAACTCCTACTAATGGCACTGTGTGCAGTGGTGTCCTCTTTCAAACAACCACTGGGCGCTGAGCTGGATGGCATCTGGGAGGAGTGGAAAACCCAACACGGCAAACAGTATTCCAAGGTTACTTAGAGCCTACGGCAAACACAGTACGCCAGTCATACAGGATGAGTTAATCCTAAATTTCACTTAAATATGCACTACGCAGAGATTACGCTGCAATTTCCCGGTTGCTAAAATTGTAATATTTTGCCTAAATTCAGTTTCAAATCCAAACAAGTCCAAATCCAAATACATGGTAACCAGATGGTAATGTGAGTGTAGTGAAATGCTTGTGCTTCTAGTTCTGACTGTGCAGTAATATTTAACAAGTAATCTAACAATTCACTCAAATCTAAAGGGATGGAATAAGAATATGTACATATAAATATATGGATGAGCGATGACGGAGAGACATAGGCAAGATGCAATAGATGGTATAAAATACAGTATATACATATGAGATGAGAAATGTAAGATATGTAAACATTATTTAAAGTGACTAGGGATCCATTTATTAAAGTGGCTAATGATTCCGAGCCTGTATGTGGGCAGCAGCCTCTCTGTGTTAGTGATGGCTGTTTAACAGTCTGATGGCCTTGAGATAGAAGCTGTTTTTCAGTCTCTCGGTCCCAGCTTTGATGCACCTGTACTGACATCGCCTTCTGGATGGTAGCGGGGTGAACCGGCAGTGGCTCGGGTGGTTGTTGTCCTTGATGATCTTTTTGGCCTTCCTCTGACATCGGGTGCTGTAGGTGTCCTGGAGGGGAGGTAGTTTGTTTGACAAAACAAGCAAGTATAGTGTAGATAATCATTGTACCATCTTAACCTCTGTGAAATATAACCAAAAATATTGTATTTTCAGCTGTTTGAAGCTGGTTTACATAACCAAAAGTAAAATATGCAAAAACGATATTTAATAAAGCGAAGCATAGAAATAGCACACATAGAACAGATCTACAGCTTCTTAGACTTTCAATGAGAATGACAGATCTATAACTCCATGTGAATTTGGTCGGATCACCCAAAAAGTTCCATATTGCAGCTTTAAGTCAAATTTTGTGCCCAGCTAGCACATAATGTTCTGAGAACCATATGTTTCTTAGAGCTTGGTGAGAGCATGGCTGTCTATGGTTATTTTGCATAAAACCTTCCCACAACGTTCTGGGAATGGAGCAGGATATTTACATTATCTAACTGGTTTGACATTGGGAATGTTCTCAAATTGTTCCGAGACTGTTAAGAAACAACGTTCTTCTGTGGGAATTTCAGTACTTCAGCAGAATTCTTCCTACAGGTTTCCGTATGGTTCTATTTAAGGTAATGTTCTCAAATTGGTCAGAGAATGTTAAGAAAAAAAATGTCTTCTATGGGAATTTTAGTACTTCACCATAACATTTTCTGCAGATGTCCTCATGGTTCTATTTAAAGTGTTCTCAGACCATTAATGTCCTCAGAACATTAAGAAAACTGTCCATAAAATCAACAAGAAAACTGTAGTAACATTCAAAGAACGTTCTAAGAATGTTATTTAAAAAATATACATTCTGTTTTCAGTGTCAACAAAACTCTCTATCTTGTTAAGTGTGTTCAGGTGTGTTGGCCGAGCCCACTAATTGCCCACACTTGAACTTAAATTAGTTGTTGGTTCCTTTGAAATGGGGTCTGTTTGAACAGCTTTGTATGAATTTAAAAAAACATGGCATGCTTCCTCCATCCTGGTGGCGCAGTGGACTAATTCCATGGATAGGGACCAGCGATCATAGGTTTGAATCGCACTGATGCCGAGCCACAATAAAAATGTTTTGGTGTTTGCATGATTAATGCCTAAGCAAATAAATGTCCACGTTGCCTCTCTGTGCTTGGAGTTCAAAACAGTTAATCCAAACCAAGCTAGCAGTACTATTAAAAGTCGTATTGAAACATTCAGTGAAAGTTTAAAGGAAATTATTCTAAAACCTTCAAATAACTTTTACATTTCTTTCACATTTAGAGAATGTTCTCAAAACGTTATTTAATTACCTTCAAATAACTTTGAATTTCCGTTCTCATAACATTAATAAAACCACCCAGGAAAACTTTCAGGGAATCATAGTGAAACATCAGAACCTCTCTGCAACCCAAAAATGTACATTCCCAGAACAGGCACAATGTTCACTTCTGTTCTCAGAATCTTAAAAAAACATTACGTTTTACCAGTCTGTATGCCTTCATTCCCAGAACCAATGGGAAACCAAAAATGTACGTTCCCGCAACTTCCAAGGAACCAAGTGTGCTAGCTGGGTGAAAATGTGACTTAAGTGGAAGTTTAGCATGTGCATATCACCCTTGTGTTATGATTTGCCCCATAGAGATTAATCATGATGTCAATAACTTGTGGGGCCTTTGGCTTGTCTTTCTCAGGTGGATGAGGGCTTCAGAAGGATGATCTGGGAGACAAACCAAGGCCTCATCCATCAACACAACCTGGAGGCAGAAATAGGAAAGCACACTTTCACCCTGGGAATGAACCAGTTTGGAGACATGGTAAGACAACCCACAATTGTGTTTGGATCAGCAATTGGATGAGCATGAAACATGATTTTAAGAAATACAGTGGGGCAAAAAAGTATTTAGTCAGCCACCAATTGTGCAAGTTCTCCCACTTAAAAAGATGAGAGAGGCCTGTAATTTTCATCATAGGTACACTTCAACTATGACAGACAAAATGAGAAAAAAAAATCCAGAAAATCACATTGTAGGATCTTTAATGAATTTATTTGCAAATTATGGTGGAAAATAAGTATTTGGTCAATAACAAAAGTTTATCTCAATACTTTGTTATATACCCTTTGTTGGCAATGACAGAGGTCAAACGTTTTCTGTAAGTCTTCACAAGGTTTTCACACACTGTTGCTGGTATTTTGGCCCATTCCTCCAAACACACAAGGCTTACAGGTAACTTTTGAGATATTTTGTAGTCACGTTGTGCAAGTTGGAACCGGTGTTTTTCTGGATCAAACGCGCCAATTAAATGCACATTTTGGATATATATCGATGGAATTAATCGAACAAAATGACCATTTGTGATGTTTATGGGACATATTGGAGTGCCAGCAGAAGAAGCTCGTCAAAGGTAAGGCATGAATTATATCTTTATTTCTGCGTTTTGTGTCGTGCCTGGAAGGTTGAAATATGATGGTCTGTGATTGTTAGCTGGGGTGCTATCCTCAAATAATAGCATTGTTTGCTTTCGCCGTAAAGTATTTTTGAAATCTGACACATTGGCTGGATTCACAACAAGTGTAGCTTTAATTTGGTATATTGAATGTGTGATTTCATGAAAGTTAAATTTTTATAGTAATTTATTTGAATTTGGCGCTCTGCATTTTCACTGGATGTTGGCCAGGTGGGACGCTACCGTACCACATATCCCAGAGAGGTTAAACGAATGTGGTTTCTACTGACAATTGAGATGTACAAACTATGGCATAAGGGGACGACGAGCAGATAAGAGGCAATACGTAATTTTGATTAAGACATTACTGAGAGAGCTAGGACGGACGTATTCTCCCTGTACACCAAGTCAGAACCGTAGACAATGAAAGGTCTAACAATATTTGATGCTGACATTTCTCTAAAACAGGCTATAAGCTACATGTGTACCATCAAGTCAGAAAAGAAGGCTAAATTATGAGTGGAAAGGGGACCAAATTATTAGGGTGACGCACATGGGCTACTAACAGCTTACAACACAACATACACATAGTATTACTTTCTTAGCTACAGTATACATATCTCCCTGGCATATTACATCATTTTTACAGCAACATACAATACATTTTTGGACTCACCTTGTTGTGCTGTGCTCACATGAACAGGAAGGTGGTGCGGCGGTCCTTCGTGGGCAAATTTTGTCATCAAACTTTGTCATCAAAGTCTCTCATTCTCTGGATTTATGGTGCTTTCAAGACAACTGGGAACTTGGGAAAAAACAAGTTTGAATCATGACGTTAGTGATCTTCAGGTCAGAGCTCGAACTCCCAACTTGGAATACTGAGTTGGATGACTGTTCAAAATATATTTTCCCAGTCTGAGCTCGTTTTTTCAGAGTTCCCACTCACTGAAGTCTGAGATTTCCCAGTTCCGAGTTTCCAGTTGTTTTGAAAGCAGCAGAAGTCATGTTGGATTGACAACATGGCCAATGTTGAATGTTTATCCTTTTAAACTTGGAAAAGAGACCCTTTAACCAAGACTTGGAAATCCACTCCACTGAATAGCAGGCTTGCAGTTAGCCACTGATTCCTTCCAAACCACTCATTCTTGAATTTGCGATTTCCAAGTTTTTGTGAAATGTTTATGGCCAATGGCCGATGAGCACCGATACGTTTTATCTATAATTTCTCTTCATATGACAAGTATTGAAAAGGATTTGCCAGTAGATTGTCGGCTTGATTCATGATCAAATCAAATTTATTTATGAAGCCCTTCTTACATCAGCTGATATCTCAAAGTGCTGTACAGAAACCCAGCCTAAAATCCCAAACAGCAAGCAATGCAGGTGTAGAAGCACGTTGGCTTGGAAAAACTCCCTAGAAAAGCCAGAACCTAGGAAGAAACCTAGAGAGGAACCAGGCTATGAGGGGTGGCCAGTCCTCTTCTGGTTGTGCCGGGTGGAGATTATAACAGAACATGGCCAAGATGTTCAAATGTTCATAGATGACCAGCATGGTCAAATAATAATAATCACAGTGGTTGTCGAGGGTGCAACAGGTCAGCACCTCAAGAGTAAATGTCAGTTGGCTTTTCATAGCCGATCATTCAGAGTATCTCTACCGCTCCTGCTGTCTCTAGAGAGTTGAAAACAGCCGGTCTGGGACAGGTAGCACGTCCAGTGAACAGGTCAGCGTTCCATAGCCGCAGGCAGAACAGTTGAAACTGGAGCAGCAGCACGGCCAGGTGGACTGGGGACAGCAAGGAGTCATCAGGTCAGGTAGTCCTGAGGCATGGTCCTAGGGCTCAGGTCCTCTGAAAGAGAGAAAAAAAGAATTAGAGAGAGCATACTTAAATTCACACAGGACACCGGATAAGACAGGAGAAATACCCCAGATATAACAGATTGACCCTAGCCCCCCGACACAAACTACTGCAGCATAAATACTGGAGGCTGAGACAGGAGGGGTTGGGAGACACTCTGGCCCCGTCCGACGATACCCCATCGATTTTGAAAGTAGTATGTTGAAATGATCAGTTCAATCAAAGGTACTGTAGATATAACGTGGTTTCACATCATTTTATCTGTGGCCAATGACCTTGAGCCTTCTTGGATGGGCACTTCTAATGTAACTCTATGGCAGCACCCAAGAGGCTTCAATTTTTGAGCTCTCCCTGTAGATTTTGCGGTGACGCAGTGTCCCCATGAGTGACAGAACACTGAGCAAATCACAGCGCAATTAGAGAACATTAGCAACCCCTATGCTTGTAATTTTCGCAGCCTGCCCCACCACCACAGAAACCCCAGAGCTAGGCTGAAGCACCTGAATTTTGGAGCTGCCTTACTCAAGAAAGCAAAAAAGAGACGATCTTTGTAATGCGGCTTTATTATTATTTTCATTGTTTGCAAACTGATATGTGACACATATTAATGCCAAAATAACATGCAAAACAGGCACAAAAATAAATAAATAATAATATATATCCAGTGCATTTGAAAAGTATTCAGGCCAGAAAGGTATTTTTTCCACATTTTGTTTGTCAAGTTCTGACCTTAGTTCCTTTTTTATGTCTTTGTGTTAGGTTGGTCAGGGCGTGAGTTGGGGTGGGTAGTCTGTTCTTTTTTCTATGTTGTTATATTTCTGTGTTTGGCCTGGTATGGTTCTCAATCAGAGGCAGCTGTCGATCGTTGTCTCTGATTGAGAATCATACATAGTGTTTTCCCCATTTTGGTTGTGGGTGTTTATTTTCTGTGTAGTGTCTGTTCATCTTGCAGAACTGTTTTCTCATCGTTGTTATTTTGTGTAGTGTTCAGTTTTAAATTAAAATATGACGAACACTTACCACGCTGCATTTTGGTCTTCTTCTCCTTCACCAGACTAGAATCGTTACATTGTTACGTTACAGCCTTGTTCTAAAACTGATTACATCATTCCCCCCCTCATCAATCTACCCACAATACCCTATAATTACAAAGCAAAAACTGTTTTGTAGAAATGTTTACTAATTTATAAAAAATAATAAACTTAAATATTTCATTTGCCTAAGTATTCAGACCCTTTACTCTGTACTTTGTAGAACAGCCTCAAGTAGCAAGATGGCACCAGAAGGGAGGGCTGCCGTCTTATCGGCTCTTAACCAACCATGCTATTTTGTTTGTTTTTTTGCATTATTTGTAACTTGTTTTGTACATAATGCTGCTGCTACCGTTTCTTATGACTGAAAAGAGCTTCTGGACACCAGAACTGAGATTAATCACCTCAAATTGGACGAGTTCTTCTTCAATGAGTCGGACGTGAGGGATAGACTACAAACACCCGACCAGGTCCAGATCCCCGTGATTCGCTGGAAAAGGAAACGTAGGTTTCACGGAAAGAGATCAGGATGCCGTGTGAGGCGATGAGTGGCTAATCTGCCCTTGCCTTCCGTTCTGCTAGCTAATCTTCAATCGCTGGAAAATAAATGGGACGAACTGAAAGCATGTACACTACCGTTCAAAAGTTTGGGGTCACTTAGAAATGTCCTTGTTTTTTGAAAGAAAGCATATTTTTTGTTCATTAAGATAACATCAAATTGATCAGAAATACAGTGTAGACATTGTTATTGTTATAAATGACTATTGTAGCTGAAGCAATTACAACTGGCCTTCTTTAGACTAGTTGAGTATCTGGAGCATCAGCATTTGTGGGTTCGATTACAGGCTAAAAATATCCAGAAACAAATAACTTTCTTCTGAAACTCATCAGTCTATTCTTGTTCTGAGCAATGAAGGCTATTCCATGTGAGAAAGAAACTGAAGATCCCGTACAATGCTATGTACTACTCCCTTCACAGAACGGCGCAAACTGGCTCTAACCAGAATAGAAAGAGGAGTGGAAGGCCCCGGGGCACAACTGAGCAAGAGGACAAGTACATTCGAGTGTCTAGTTTGAGAAACAGACGCCTCACAAGTCCTTAACTGGCAGCTTCATTAAATAGTACCCTCAAGCACCAGTCTCAACGTCAACAGTGAAGAGGTGACTCCGGGATGCTGGCCTTTTAGGCAACATTGCAAATAAAAATACATATCTCAGACTGGCCAATAAAAAGACTAAGATAGGCAAAAGAACACAGACACTGGACAGAGATAGACCACCTTTACTCCACACACAGAGACGCGTACAAAGCTCTCCCTTCTCCCTTAAAGCAGGAAGTACCAGTGACTCGGTCTATAAAAAAGTGGTCAGATGAAGCAGATGCTAAACTACAGGACTGTTTTGCTAGCGCAGACTGGGATATGTTCCGGGATTCTTCCAATAGCATTGAGGAGTACACCACATCAGTCACTGGCTTTATCCATAAGTGCATCGAGGACGTCATCCCCACAGTGACTGTATGTACATACCCCAACCAGAAGCCATGGATTACAGGCAACATTCAAAATGAGCTGAAGGGTAGAGCTTCCGCTTTCAAGGAGCGGGACTCTAACCCGGAAGCTTATAAGAAATCCCGCTATGCCCTCCAATGAACCATCAAACAGGCAATGCATCAATACAGGACTGAGATCGAATCATACTACACCGGCTCCGATGCTCGTCGGATGTAGCAGGGCTTGCAAAATATTACAGACTACAAAGGGAAGCACAGCCGAGAGCTGCCTAGTGACACGAGCCTACCAGACGAGCTAAATAACTTCTGTGCTTGCTTCGAGGCAAGTAACACTGAAACATGCATGAGAGCATCAGCTCTTCCGGACAACTGTGTGATCACACTCTCCACAGCCGATGTGAGTAAGACCATTAAACAGGTCAACATTCACAAGGCCGCAGGGCCAGACGGATTACCAGGACGTGTACTCCGAGCATGCGCTAACCAACTGGCAAGTGTCTTCACTGACATTTTCAACCTCTCCCTGTCCGAGTCTGTAATACCAACATGTTTCAAGCAGACCACCATAGTCTCTGTGTTGAAGAACACTAAGGTAACCTGCCTAAATGACTACCGACCCGTAGCACTCACGTCTGTAGCCATGAAATGCTTTGAAAGGCTGGTCATGGCTCACATCAACACCATTATCCCAGAAACCCTAGACTCACTCCAATTTGCATACCGCACCAACAGATCCACAGATGATGCAATCTCTATTGCACTCCACACTGCCCTTTCCCACCTGTACAAAAGGAACACCTATGTGAGAATGCTATTCATTGACTACAGCTCAGCATTCAACACCATAGTGCCCTCAAAGCTCATCACTAAGCTAAAACCCTGGGACTAAACACCTCCTTCTGCAACTGAATCCTGGACTTTCTGACGGGCCGCCCCCAGGTGGTAAGGGTAGGTAACAACACATCCGCCACGCTGATCCTCAACACGGGAGCCCCTCAGGGGTGCGTGGTCAGTCCCATCCTGTACTCCCTGTTCACTCATGATTGCACGGCTAGGCACGACTCCAAAACCATCATTAAGTTTGCTGATGACACAACAGTGGTAGACCTGATCACCGACAACGATGAGACAGCCTATAGGGAGGAGGTCAGAGAACTGACCGTGTGGTGCAAGGATAACAACCTCTCACTCAACATGATCAAGACAAAGGAGATGATTGTGGACTACAGGAAAAGGAGAACCGAGTACGCCCCCATTCTCATCGATGGGGCTGTAGTGGAGCAGGTTGAGAGCTTCAAGTTCCTTAGGGTCCACATCACCAACAAACTAACATGGTCTAAGCACACTAATCCCTAATTCTTAACACTTCCAGGCTTATCTCTATGCCTTTAGTTGCCATACCAGAAAGTGAGAGCCTGTAAGTAAGCATTTCACTGTAAGGTCTACTACACCTGTTGTATTCGGCGCACGTGACAAATAAACGTTGATTTGATTTGATGCAACCCTTCAGGATGCTCTTGATTGTGCAGCTGTTAAACCTTTTGAGGATCTGAGGACCCATGCCAAATCTTTTCAATCCGCTGAAGGGATCAGTGTGGGATCAGTGTGCTAGAGCTTGAGAGGATATGCAGAGAAGAATGGGAGAAACTCCCCAAATACAGGTGTGCCAAGCTTGTAGCGTCGTACCCAAGAAGACTCGATGCTGTAATCGCTGCCAAAGGTGCTTCAAGAAAGGACTGAGTAAAGGGTCTGAATACTTATGTAAATGTGATTTACGTTTTTTTCCATGTTTAATACATTTGCAAAAATGTCAAAAAAACTGTTTTTGCTTCGTCATTGTGGGATATTGTGTGTAGATTGATGAGGTCAAAACAACTATTTAATCCGTTTTAGAATAAGGCTGCAATGTAACAAAAGATGAAAAAAGTCAAGCGGTCTGAATACATTCTAAAGGGATTGTAGGTTATGAATGACACCCCCTGCCTCCATTTGTCCAGACCACAGAGATACTGTACAATGCAGACGTATCTACACATTCATTGTTTTTTACAATATTTAATCAGTTTCTAGAATTAGTGTTTTCCTGACTAAGATGGTGATCCATTAGGATGCCGATCCATTCTAGTGTTAATTCTGTGTTCCAGACGAATAAAGAGTACAACGCCTTGCTGACTGTTAATGCTGCTGAGGAGGAGAAACTCCTGGATGGGATCCCCCTCTCTAAGTGGAACTGCAGTTTCTCAGCAGCTCCTGAGACGTGGGACTGGCGGTCATATGGATATGTGACTCCGGTGAAGGACCAGGTTGAAGAGCAGCCTCTTTCATTTGTTCTCTCTCACTTTTGGGCGAATCCTAACTTCCACTTAAGTCGACATTTCCCTTGGTCTCCCATTGACATCATGCATGACTAAGTAAACATTTGACTTAACTGGAAGTTAGTATTCACCCCTTCATTTTTCTGGTATTGTACAGATTGACACTGATATGGAAAGGATTAGAGGAGTGTGTATTCTAGGTGCCACTTATTAGACATGACATGAAAAGCCACTTTCTCTGCATTTAGAAAGGTGACGAAACTGTATCTATGTTTCTTAGATACTGTTGAGGTAGTGGCCTGATATGATATGTAGGGACAGGAGTTTTTCCTGAGCACTTTACCAGGAAAAACATGCCGCCATACCTCTAGGGGATATCTTCAAAGAACAATAAGGGAAGTAAAATGGGTATTTTATCAAGCGGCATTGTGGATCTTGCTATGCATTTACGTCTAGTCAATAATTTCAACGCAAAACAGTAGATATGACAACTATTTCATTTGATCTAGGGGTCTTGTGGATCTTGCTATGCATTTGCTGCAGTCGGAGCCCTGGAGGGCCAGTTGTTCAAGCATTACATTTACATTTTAGTCATTTAGCAGACGCTCTTATCCAGAGCGACTTACAGTAGAGTGCATACATTTTTTATATTTTTTTTTACATTTCATTACATTACATTTCATTACATTTTACATACTGAGACAAGGATATCCCTACCGGCCAAACCCTCCCTAACCCAGACGACGCTATGCCAATTGTGCGTCGCCCCACGGACCTCCCGGTTGCGGCCGGCTGCGACAGAGCCTGGGCGCGAACCCAGCCCAGCCTGGGCGCGAACCCAGAGACTCTGGTGGCGCAGCTAGCACTGCGATGCAGTGCCCTAGACCACTGCGCCACCCGGGAGGTAAGCAGACAGGCAAACTGTTGCCTCTGAGTGAGCAGAACCTGGTGGACTGCAGCGGAGACTATCACAATAATGGCTGTGGCGGTGGCTTGGCCATGAGGTGTTTTAGTTACGTCTCAGATCATGGGATTATGTCGGAGAGGAAATATCCTTACACTGCAGAGGTACAATACAATATGTTACCATTAGGGTTGCAAAATTCTGGTAACTTTCTCCCAAATTCTCAGGTTTTCCAGAAATCCCAGTTGGAAGATTCTTGGAATCAGGAGGGAATAACCATGAAACCAGGAATCCTCCAACTGGGATTTCTGTAAAAAGTGGGAATTTTGGAAAGAACATAGAATAGATGAGTGAAAAGCTCACTGTAAAGCTTGAGATTATCATAATAAACTGTTTTCAGGTGGGCCCTTGTGAATACCAGAATGCAACAAAGGAAGCCTGGTGCACAGGCTTCAACAGAGTTCCTTCGCTGGATGAAAAAGTGTTTTGAGACACTTTGTATGAGGTTGGCCCTATCGCTGTGTCTGTGAACGCCACACATCCCTCCTTCAAGTTCTACAAAGATGGTGAGCTCGGTGTCACACCTATGATTTGTTTTAAATGTAACCTTTATTTAACTAGGCAAGTCAGTTAAGAACAAATCCTTATTTACAATGACAGCCAGCAGGGAACAGTGGGTTAACTGCCTTGTTCAGGGTCAGAACAACAGATTTTTACCTTGTCAGCTCGGGGATTTGATCCAGCAACCTTTCGGTTACTGGCCTAATGTTCCAACCACTTGGCTACCTGCCGCCCCAAGTATACATGTACATTCCCGTCAAGGGTACACTTTCCAAAAATAGGTCATAGATGATCTCGTTTGAGATTGTAGTAGTTTGACATTATTGCGTGGACTTCTGCAAACATATTACTACAATTTTAGGTGTGAACCATTAAGCAACAAATAAGTAAGAAGAAAAAATAGCCCTAGTCTTACCAATACCAATGAATGGTCATACAGTGACAGAACTAATATTTTACACATAGAGACAAAAATTAAAATAAAAAATTTGTTTGCAAACACTTTTCTTGAAGAATCCAGGCATAACTTGTTATAACCATGTATGAGTCTTTATAATATTTATATTATATTTATATATTTTATATATATACTTTTTCAACTGGTTATTTAGCCCGTTTCACTATGAATTATTATAATGTAAAGGGGTCATCATCATCATCATGACAACTCGCAATGCATTATAACGGTATAATGCATTATACCTGGATGCTTTAAGTAAAGTGTTACCATTACCTCTATTAAATTGTAAATAAATACATATGAAATTGCACATGAACTCTTGTAGTGTTTCTTCTTTAGGAGTCCTCTACCAGCCTGACTGTTCAACAAGAACTAACCATGCTGTACTGGCTGTCGGGTATGGTAGTTCTTACCTGGACTACTGGATTGTGAAAAACAGGTCAGTGTTTACTTTGAAAGTTTAAAGCCATCCAACAACTCAATATTAATGACATAAGGCAACATTTTTGATGCAGAAAATACAGTCAAACTCATCATAATCTGCCCGTGTGTTGTAATTTGACACTTTTCTTCAACAATTTGTGTTGTAAAAAGGCCATCGTTTAAACATTATTCATCCAGCCAAATAATCCTATTATATATTTTATTTTTTGAAGAAAAGTTCCAAATTCAATCATACTACCAGGTTGTAATGGATTTTAGTTCTATTCACACGTCATGTACATATCTAATGTAAACGTACACACACTCTCGGTACTAAGGATTCTTTAATTTCTCCATTGGTTTTGCAGCTGGGGTACTGGTTGGGGAAGAGACGGGTACATTCTCATGGCCAGAGGATACAACCAGTGTGGTATTGCCAGACACCCAGTCTACCCTATTATGTGATTTGTGCATGTTGACACACTTGGAATCCTAGATAGAAATACAGTGCATTCAGAAAAAATTCAGACCCCTTGACTTTTTCAACATTTTGTCACGTTACAGACTTATTCTAAAATGTATTAAATATTTTTGTTTTCTCACCAATCTACACATAATACCCGGAAATTACAAAGTGTTAACAGGTTTTTAGAAATGTTTGAAAATGTATTATCAATAAAAAACAGAAGTTTTCAGACCCTTTTCTATAAGACTCAAAAATGATCTCAGGTGCATCCTGTTTCCATTAATCATTCGTGAGATGTTTCTACACCTGGATTGGAGTCCACCTGTGGTCAATTCAATTGATTGGACAGGCACATACCTGTCTAAGATCCCACAGTTGACAGTGCACGTCAGAGCAATAACCAAGCCATGAGGTTGAAGGAATTGTCCGTAGAGCTCCGAGACAGGATTTTATTGAGGCACAGATCTGGGGAAGGGTATCAAAACATTTCTGTAGCTATGAAGGTCACCAAGAACACAGTGGCCTCCATCATTCTTAAATGGAAGAAGTTTGCAAATGTTTACCTTCCAACAGGTCAACAACGCTAAGCACACAGCCAAGACAACGCAGGAGTGGCTTCGGAACAAGTCTCTGAATGTCCTTGAGTGGCCCAACCAGAGCCCGGACTTGAACCCGATATAACACCTCTGGAGAGACCTGAAAATAGCTGTGCAGCGACGCTCCCGATCCAACCTGACAGAGCTTGAGAGGATCTGCAGAGAAGAATGGGAGAAACCAAATACAGGTGTGCCAAGATTGTAGCGTCATACCCGAGAAGACTCAAAGCTTATAGTTTGATTAAGAGCACATTTATAATAAAATACATTCACAGCCAGGGTACCATAAATTGTGTTGTAAAATTCTTAGTTGCAATATCCATTTGTGGATGTATAAATTAATGATATATACCCATTGATTATTGAAGAATATAACTTATAAATGCCTCATGTCGTACCCCATCAGAACCCAAAATATATATTTTTTACTCCAATGTTTATAAACAATGAAAGTGTAACAAACACTGTATAGCCTCAAAACATGCTTATCACTATAATGTTGATGTCATTGTTGGTCAGTCCTTGCATCTATAGCGCTGTCTATGAATTTGATGGTTACATTTCTCCAGGCCCATCACTCAGCGTTTAAGGTACAGTTGGTGTCGGAAGTTTATTAAAACTCATTTTTCAAACACTCCACAAATTTCTTGTTAACAAACTATAGTTTTGGCAAGTCAGTTAGAACATCTACTTTGTGCATGACACAAGTCATTTTTCCAACAATTGTTTACAGACATTCTATTTCACAACTGTCACAATTGCAGTGGGTCAGAAGTTTACATACACTAAGTTGACTGTGCCTTTAAACAGCTTGGAAAATTCCAGAAAATTATGTCATGGCTTTAGAAGCTTCTGATAGGCTAATTGACATAATTTGAGTCAATCGGAGGTGTACCTGTGGATGTATTTCAAGGCCTACCTTCAAACAGTGCCACTTTGCTTGACATCATGGGAAAATCAAAAGAAATCAGCCAAGACCTCAGAAAAATAATAGTAGACCTCCACAAGTCTGGTTCATCCTTGGGAGCAATTTACAAACGCCTGCATGTACCACGTTCATCTGTACAAACAATAGTACGCAAGTATAAACACCATGGGACCACGCAGCCGTCATTCCGCTCAGGAAGGAGACGCGTTCCGTCTCCTAGAGATGAACGTATTTTGGTGCGAAAAGTGCAAATCAATTGCAGAACAACAGCAAAGGACCTTGTGAAGATGCTGGAGGAAACAGGTACAAAAGTATCTATATCCACAGTTAAACGAGTCCTAAATCGACATAACCTGAAAGGCCGCTCAGCAAGGAAGAAGCCACTGCTCCAAACCCGTCATAAAAAAGCCAGACTACGGTTTGCAACTGCACATGGGGACAAATATCGTACTTTTTGGAGAAATGTACTCTGGTCTGATGAAACCAAAAATAGAACTGTTTGGCCATAATGACCATCGTTATGTTTGGAGGAAAAAGGGGGAGGCTTGCAAGCGGAAGAACACCATCCCAACCGTGAAGAACGGGGGTGGCAGCATCATGTTGTGGGGGTGCTTTGCTGCAGGAGGGACTGGTGCACTTCACAAAATAGATGGCATCATGAGGAGGAAAATTATGTGGATAATTTGAAACAACATCTCAAGACATCAGTCTGGAAGTTCAAGCTTGGTCACAAATGGGTCTTCCAAATGGACAATGACCCCAAGCATACTTCCAAATTTGTGGCAAGATGGCTTAAGGACAACAAAGTGAAGGTATTGAAGTGGCCATCACAAAGCCCTGATGTCAAACACATAGAACATTTGTGGGCAGAACTTTAAAAGCGTGTTCGAGCAAGGAGGCCTTAAAACCTGACTCAGTTACACCAGCTCTGTCAGGAGGAATGGGCCAAAATTCCCCTAACTTATTGTGGGATGCTTGTGGAAGGCTACCCAAAACGTTTGACCCAAGTTAAACAATTTAAAGGCAATGCTACCAAATACTAATTGAGTGTATGTAAACTTCTGAAATTGGAATTGTGAAAAATTGCATTTAAATGTATTTGGCTAAGGTGTATGTAAACTTCCGACTTCAACTGTATGTATTATATCATGCTGTGTGCTCTCCCTCTATGTCTCTGTCTCTCTCTCTGTCTCCATGTGTGTGTCTCTGTCTCTCTCTGTCTCAGTTCAATTAATCATCTTTTTCTAAGGTCAATGGAAATGACTAGCCCTAGCACACCAGGGGCCTAATTGATAAACGTTTGGGTACACACAAAATATACCCCAAACCATGCGTGCACCAGTTTTCACGCAAAAGTTTTCATTTATAAAGACTGAACTTGAAGTGAGAATGTGCTTATCCTCCTGCAAACTTTAGAACATTTGTGCTCACAGTTTCTAGTGGTTGAAGACTTGCATTGCAAGAAGGCAAAAGTAGCCTAGTAGTACAAGTGGGGAATATAAGACACTTATTGTCACGTTCCTGACCTGTTTTCTCTTGTTTTGTATGTGTTTATTGGTCAGGGCGTGAGTTTTGGGTGGGCAGTCTAGGTTTTCTATTTCTATGTTGGGTTTTTGTGTTCGGCCTGGTATGATTCTCAATCAGAGACAGGTGTGTATCGTTTGTCTCTGATTGAGAGTCATACTAAGGCAGCCAGGGTTTCACTGGTGTTTTGTGGGTGTTTGTTCCTGTGTCAGCGTTTGGGCCACACAGGACTGTTGCAGGTTAGTCACGTTTGTTATTTTGTTAATTTGTAGTGTTTGTTGGTTTGCCATTAAATAATGAACACTTACCAATCCGCATCTTGGTCCGATCCATGCTCCTCCTCGTCTGAGGAGGAGAACGACATTGACAGCCGTTACAGAAACACCCACCAAACCAGGACCAAGCGGATTGGAGAAGGACGGCAAGAACAAAAGCAATGGAGAGAAGAGGAATGGACATGGGAGGAGATCCTGGACGGCAAAGGACCCTGGACTCAGCCAGGGGAATATCGCCGTCCCAAAGCGGAGCTGGAGGCAGCGAAAGCGGAGAGGAGGTTTTATGAGGCAAAAGCAAGGCAGAGCGGCTGGAAGCCCGAGAGGCTCACCCCAAAATTTATTGGGGGGGGGCTAAAGGGGAGTGTGGCGAAGCCGGGTTGGATACCTGAGCCAACTCCCCGGGCTTACCGTGGAGTGAGAGGGCGTCGTACTGGTCAGACACCGTGTTATGCGGTAAAGCGCACGGTGTCCCCAGTACGCGTGCTTAGCCCAGTGCGGGCTATTCCACCTTGCCGCACTGGGAGGGCTAGGTTGGGCATCGAGCCGGATGTCATGAAGCCGGCCCAACGTATCTGGCCTCCAGTACGTCTCCTCGGGCCGGCGTACATGGCACCAGCCTTACAGGTGGTGTCCCCGGTTCGCCTGCATAGCCCAGTGCGGGCTATTCCACCTCGCCGCACTGGCAGGGCTACGGGGACCATTCAACCTGGTAGGGTTGGGCAGGCTCGGTGCTCAAGAGCACGTGTCCTCCTTCACGGTCCGGTATACCCGGTGCCACCTCCAAGTACCAGTCCACCGGTGGCAGCCCCCCGCACCAGGCTGTCTCTCCGGGTTCTCTCTCCAGCTGCTCCCACCTGTCCAGCGCTGTCAGAGCTTTCCTCCTCTCCAGCGCAGCCAGTGCCTATACCACGCACCAGGCTGTCTCTCCGTCTCCTCCCTACAGGTCTGCCAGTCTGCCCAGAACTGCCCGTCGGGACTGAGCCTGCAGAGCCGTCGTCCAGCCAGGACCAGCCAGAGCCGTCCAGCCAGGACCAGCCAGAGCCGTCCAGCCAGGACCAGCCAGAGCCGTCCAGCCAGGACCAGCCAGAGCCGTCCAGCCAGGACCAGCCAGAGCCGTCCAGCCAGGACCAGCCAGAGCCTTCCGCCAGCCAGGATCCGCCAGAGCCAGCCGCCAGCCAGGATCCGCCAGAGCCAGCCGCCAGCCAGGATCCGCCAGAGCCAGCCGCCAGCCAGGATCCGCCAGAGCCAGCCGCCAGCCAGGATCCGCCAGAGCCAGCCGCCAGCCAGGATCCGCCAGCCGCCAGCCAGGATCCGCCAGCCGCCAGCCAGGATCCGCCAGCCGCCAGCCAGGATCCGCCAGCCGCCAGCCAGGATCCGCCAGCCGCCAGCCAGGATCCGCCAGCCGCCAGCCAGGATCCGCCAGCCGCCAGCCAGGATCCGCCAGCCGCCAGCCAGGATCCGCCAGCCGCCAGCCAGGATCCGCCAGAGCCAGCCGCCAGCCAGGACCCGCCAGAGCCATCCGCCAGCCAGGACCCGCCAGAGCCAGCCGCCAGCCAGGACCCGCCAGAGCCAGCCGCCAGCCAGGACCCGCCAGAGCCAGCCGCCAGCCAGGACCCGCCAGAGCCAGCCGCCAGCCAGGACCCGCCAGAGCCAGCCGCCAGCCAGGACCCGCCAGAGCCAGCCGCCAGCCAGGACCCGCCAGAGCCAGCCGCCAGCCAGGACCCGCCAGAGCCAGCCGCCAGCCAGGACCCGCCAGAGCCAGCCGCCAGCCAGGACCCGCCAGAGCCAGCCGCCAGCCAGGACCCGCCAGAGCCAGCCGCCAGCCAGGACCCGCCAGAGTCCCTCAGCCAGGACCCGCCAGAGTCCCTCAGCCAGGACCCGCCAGAGTCCCTCAGCCAGGACCCGCCAGAGTCCCTCAGCCAGGACCCGCCAGAGTCCCTCAGCCCGGAGCTGCTGCCCCTTATCCCGGTGCTGCCCCTTATCCCGATGCTGCCCCTTCATTTAGGTGGGTTTAGTTGGAGGGTGGTCATTGGGAGGGGGATACGGAGGCGGGGAGTGACTGTGGTGGGGTGGGGACCTCGCCCAGAGCCTGAGCCACCACCGTGGTCAGATGCCCACCCAGACCCTCCCCTAGACTTTGTGCTGGTGCGCCCGGAGTTTGCACCTTAAGGGAGGGGTTATGTCACGTTCCTGACCTGTTTTCTCTTGTTTTGTATGTGTTTATTGGTCAGGGTGTGAGTTTTGGGTGGGCAGTCTAGGTTTTCTATTTCTATGTTGGGTTTTTGTGTTCGGCCTGGTATGATTCTCAATCAGAGACAGGTGTGTATCGTTTGTCTCTGATTGAGAGTCATACTAAGGCAGCCAGGGTTTCACTGGTGTTTTGTGGGTGTTTGTTCCTGTGTCAGCGTTTGGGCCACACAGGACTGTTGCAGGTTAGTCACGTTTGTTATTTTGTTAATTTGTAGTGTTTGTTGGTTTGCCATTAAATAATGAACACTTACCAATCCGCATCTTGGTCCGATCCATGCTCCTCCTCGTCTGAGGAGGAGAACGACATTGACAGCCGTTACACTTATTCAAAACAAAAGAACAGGTAAGCCTAGTTAAATATAATAACAAAATGCAATCATCTAAAATAATTTGAAATAGGCATATATTTCAATGATCATTGCAGAATAAATTCCTCAACTTTTCTGACAGTGATGGTTTCATAGGCTACTAGCAAAATAGCCTATAGGCAGGCACTACAACAGGTTATAATAGGCTATCATTTGTCCCATCTTTCATTTAATTCGACCCACTTCCAAATAGTAAATAAAGTAGATAAGCTATTTCAAGCAGCCTATTTTGCTATATCCACTCCGATCCAAAGCACAGTTTAATGGTACAACAGACGGTTCACCTTTTCCATTGACGTTTGTAGGCTACGTCTGAAAACTGTAATGTGAAATGTGTTGCGTAGCAAAATATTTATTTTACAAACATAATACATAATACACAATGCATTATTATTCCCATACCATCATAAGAGAGAATCAGACAAATTATGTTACTGTTACATCCACTCCTGCCACGCCCTCTACTGCTCATCCTGTGTCTCCTTGACCTGCTGCCACTCCCCCAGTGCTCTCTCCCTCTCTTTGTGTGCGCGTGTGTGAGATTGTGTGGGCGGAGTAAGGTGTGCTGTAGTCAGAGCAGATCCCCACCAGCTGCAACCTGTTCCACAATCAAGACCTCTACAAAAACTCAGCCCTGTCACTTCCGTGCTGCTAGATCGCAGCCTCTGCTCAGTCAGTCTGCGTTTTAGCCATTGGCTCATGCATAGATCCTGTTTTCATGTTGTGCCTGTTTTTCCTTGCCTGATGCTGTTTTCTCTCCGCAGGAGATCCGTCCGCTCTGACTCTGGTCCCTGTCTCCTGTCCCACGTCTCGTCAGTCCTGCCACCCTGTCCAGAACCCCCACTTCACTGTTTCCTTGGATTTCGCTCCGGACATGCCTACCCAGCCCCAACTCCCCTCGCTCCAGCCTCAGAACCTGGCTTCCTGCAACCCGCCAAGCTTCCCCTGACCTACACCCAATCTTTCCCCTGCTTTTCAATACCTTATACCAATCTCCTCGTCTGAGTCAGCCCTTGGGTTCACCTGCTCCGCGTAACAACTACCCTCTGCCTATTGGCTACCCAGCTTATTCAAGCCTGTTTCAAAATACAACACTGCCCCTTTAAGACAGAAAAAACTCTTTACTTGACTCGCTTTTCAAAGATGTCTACAGAAGTAGACGTTTTGTGTATCTTGTAGGAAGCAATCACTTCCCTATTGCCGACTACAAATGATTTATAACTGGGCTAACAACTCACTAACTAGCAAAGGATATGAACAAAATGTGCACACGTGGCTACATATATCATAACTATTGCAGAATAAATTCCTCATCGTTTCTGGCCATGATGAGTTCATATTCCCGAGGTAGCCATACAACAAATTACCATGCGCATCTCTCATTTATTTGGGCCTATAGGCTATTATAATTTATAGTTTTTGCTCTATGCAGATGACAGGGTGCGCGGTTTTTAACATACAGTAGAAATTAACAGGTGAACAGACAGCTGATCTTTTGCATTGAGGTATGTAGGCTACCACTGTAAGTAGGCTTACTGTAGTTATCCCAGAGTAGACAATGTTTCAGAACTCGTGGCCAGTGCAGCATATTTAGGTTCGGGAGAAAGTGGATGCAAAACATTATTGCGTTCAAGCGATCTGTTTCCAGTTCAACAACAATTTAGATGTTTTTGTCTTCCAGAAATGGTCAGATACAGAAAATGTTACTGAAAAAAATAAAATTCTGCCAACATCAAGTTTATCATTCTACAACATCTATAAAAAAAAGTATGTGGACACACCTTCAAAGTAGTGGATTCGGCTATTTAATACTCCATATTAATGCCCATGATTTTGGAATGAGAAGTTTGACGAGCAGGTGTCCACATACATTTGGTCATGTGGTGTATTTCCTTTGGACACTGTCTTGGCCTAATTCCACTACTTCCAAAGTATACAGCAAATAAGGGCATTATTGTCACCGTAAAATGTGTGTGATGGGTGTTTTTCAGGCGGAGTTATAATGTTCGTTCACGCGTGCACCGTTTTACGACAGATCTGATTTAGTGTTAAATTTACTGTTTGCAACAGTTAGAAATGAGGCCCAGGCCTTTGGCTTTCTACAACATGCTGGATGGGTGCATAAACAAAAACAGCTGCCCAATTTGAGCACCAGAGGTAATGTGTTAAATGTACAATCTGCTATATTTACTTAATTCTAATAGTATTTCAATATGGATATATAATCCATTGATTCTGGAAGACTATCACTTATAAATGCCGAACGAGCTTAGTACAACTGTCTTACCCCATCATATCCAAAAAATCTGAGGTTGTTTTTCTCCGTTACTTGTAGGGGAGAGTGGGGTAAGTTGAGCCAAAGGGGTAAGCTGAGCCATCCTTGTTTCATGGAAACCATAAACAAAATGTATAATTTGACCAAATATTTCAGAAGAGGTCTTCATTTCGTGGAGTCTTTGAAGGAAGAAACCACAAAAAGAGTGGTAAGAAAGTTAGGTAAAAAAAAAAAGGATATTCACCAAGTCAAATTAATTTGTTTAAGAGGTTTCAAGATGCTTTTATCTAAACCAAAGTGGATCATTTTAAGATTGTTCTATATGTCAGTTCGGTTCTCTTATTTTTTTAAATTGTATATAACTAGGCAAGCCCGTTAAGAACAATTTTTTATTTAAAATGACAGCCTACTCTGGCCAAACCATAACCCGGACAACGCTGGGCCAATTGTGTGCCGCCCTATGGGACTCCCAATCACGGCCGGTTGTGATACAGCCTGGAATTGAACCAGGGTCTGTAGTGACACCTCTAGCACTGAGATGTAGTTCCTTAGAACGTTGCGCCACTCTGGAGCGCGGGAGTCTCTATGAGCCTCTAAACCTAGCATGAAAGATAATTCTTTATTTTCTGTAGTTAAATAGGAAACAGCACATTAATGTGCAGGGCTTAATGATGCTGATAGTTGTCGATGGTAAAATATGTAGCATGAAAACAACTGTGTTAGCAGTGGGCCTATGTGACCATTACATTGTTGCATGCTAGCTAACACACTTAAATACAGCAATCATATACCAAAGCACATCCCAGAAAGCCCCTCAATCCCTAACAGGTACCATATACCCACACATGTATAAATCAGCAACGTACAGCAAACTTGTACATATTGTAAAATATAAAAATAGAATACAGTATTCAGAACGTGACCTACCTCTTGCGTCACATTTTCATACTGGGGAGACCTGACGTTCGTGATCTCCCCGATCTGTAAGCTGGGCCAATAACAACACGCCTTATTGTCATCGGAATTGACCCAACCAATAAGAATGCTTGAACATTAAATACACATTTCTTTAGAGGCAAGTGGAAACATAACCCACCCTGTTACACATGCAACTTATTATACATTTTCTGTACACTCCTTTAGGGGTTTCCATATGGAAGTGCTATGAATGTTTTATGAAGACTATATGTAAAGTGGAGCCCTTGGGTTGTGTCTCAAATGCCACCTATTTCCATTTTAGTACACTACTGTCGACTCGGGCCCATACGGGGCCTAAACCTATTTGGAATGCAACCTTGCCCTACTCTACAGTTTGTAATCGGTACTCCTGGGAGATAACCGAGCTGAAGCTGTATTTACCCAGCATGTCTGTCAAAACTGGTGCCATCAAAACCACTTTGGTTCTTAATACGGGAGACGTGTGCAGAATTTTAACAGTATGATTGCTCCCACCCACGATAGGCAGTGTACAGTTGCCAACGTGACTGACAGATCGCTGTGTCGAAACACACAAGCGATCCTACAAGCGATGACACAGGAGTTTGAATGCACACACACACATACAAACACAGGAGAAGAATGGCACAGGAGGACGTGTGAGAGAGATTAAAGTAGATGTCACACGTCAAAATTTGATGGATGACCCTATGTGAACCTATGTGACCGCTATGTGAACCTAAGGGGCTGCCTGTCAGGACATCCTGATGGTTAGGTGGGGGTCTTTGGGTAAGGGTCCAGTTGTCAGGTCAACCGGTAATGATTTATGACCCAAGCCTGATTTATGACCCTATGTAATGATTTATGACCCTATGTCCTGTTGTAGCAGGCATGCCCATATTTGGGCTTCCGGTCAGGACATCCTGGCCTGGGGTGGGGGTCTTTGGGTAAGGGTCCAGTTGTCAGGTCAACCGGTAATGATTTATGACCCAAGCCTGATTTATGACCCTATGTAATGATTTATGACCCTATGTCCTGTTGTAGCAGGCATGCCCATATTTGGGCTTCCGGTCAGGACATCCTGGCCTGGGGTGGGGGTCTTTGGGGTAAGTGTCAAGCTGTCAATGTCGTAAATCAAAAAAAGATCATGATTTATGACCCTATGTAGTGATTGATGCCCCAATGGTTTGTAGAATGGGGGCATGCCCATATTTGGGCTTCCGGTCAGGACATCCTGATGGTTAGGGGTGCTTTTTGGATAAGTAAGTGACCAGGTGTCATGTCAAACTGTTCCTGGATGTCTAGTGTTGGGGGTTGTTAATGAACATTTCAAAGAGGCTGGCTTTGCAGAAGCCTTATAAAGCCCCAGAACAATTCCTGTTTAAGACTGTACAAGATCTTAAGAATAACCATGGAATTTGGGATCGGTGACAAAGCAGTGATGACTGTAACAACTGAAGCGGGTCCTCGGTTGGTCCATAGAGCACGGGCCAAGTATCAACCCGCAATATATGATGCTCCAAAAAAACGTTTTTTAAATGTTTATAGAACCCAAATACCTCCATCAAATGCGCTGAAAGATCAAGTGTTGATGTCTAATGGACAGCTGTGGGGGTATCGGTTTGATTACGTGGCCTGTAGAGTGACCCTCTATACGGTAGCTGAAGGAGAAGAATATACAGACCAGACTGTAGGCTTGGAATATGGTGTTGAAGACTGGTCGGTTTTTCGCAAGGTTGTGTGTCCTGAACTGCGCCTTATCACCAAGGGGTATAGTGTGTTCACGGGCCACGAGACCCGTTGGGAAGGTACCCCTGACTCCTCAGGACGAATATTTCACAGGGTGAAAATACAAAGACAGAATGGACGTCCCTGCGGCTGCGTGGAGTTCTATATCGGCACCCAGGAAATCCGAAACCAAAACCTCAGGGAGGGGGGCCATACTGGGGATACCCGACTGCGTCTGCTTATTCCTTTTAAAAGTTGGGATGTAATGGAATTGAAAATGTTGCAGGCGTTGGATGATCTCTTTGTACAGAGCCAACAGCGGCAGAGCCTTGTTCATTTAAAGAAGTGCATAATATATACGAATCGTAAAGATTACGATGCAAAAGAGCCTCCAGAAGATACAGCGTCAGAAGAAAACTAAGTAAGCGGATGCTTTAACCACGCCCCCCCAGATACCCAATGGCCTTGTTCTACAATAAAAAGAAAAAAGCAGCCAGTTCTTCATTTCAGCATACACCATGGATCTCCAGACCATCTACGTGGACGCATCTACGTCATGGGGCCCCGAAACTAAGGACTCAATGCCTCACAGCCCTACACTCTACTCACCCCTGGCAAGACCCTCGACACCCCCTACATGTACCCAGCCTGAGGATGTGTTTGATGGGGTGGTCAGTACTATTTTTGTGGATACCATCAAGGCCTCTGTAGCTACACTTTTAGACTTGGTGATTGGCGACTATATAAGAGAAAAATGCATCGGCTGTGAGATCAATCACCCCAGCCAGCGTCGTCATCCTTGCCTATACGACCCTCCGAGATACTACTTTTTCAATCATTTTGAGGAGCTGGTGAAAAGACTGTGGTCCCGCAGGTTTATACCCTCGCTGGTCAGCGCCCTGGAGGCTATGGGTCTTGTGCCGTCTATCCCTAGAGTTTACGGGGTAACCGAGGCCTTCCTACATGAACTGAAGGAGGCAATTTTCATCCACGAGAAACTCAAAGAAATCCGACACACCCTGGTGGCCGACAACAAATACCGGGAAGCTGTGGTTGCTGATGTGGTGCTTTTCTGGCTCAATAAATCCCAAGAGACCGAGTGACATTTTGTTATTTAGACGTAAAAGCTATGGGTAACTATGTGTCTACGATGTTGGAGCGAATAAATACATTTTTTCTTTTGAGAGACCTTACAAATGTTATGCATCAGATTATTGAAAATAAAGTGAATAATGTATCGTTCTACACGACACACAATACCTGGGCTAATGTAGAGCGTTTGCTGAAAATGGAACAAATCATGAATCATGTACGACATACGGGTGGGAGTTTGCAATGGACACAAATGGTATCAAGAATTGTTGATGAGTCTGAAGAGCTAGAAGTAACTTTGGCTAAGATTTTGCATTATTTGTTTGAACCCCCATTTAATGTGAACGTGTATCATATTTGTTGTTTATATACTTATATATCCGACGTGTGTGTTTTAAAAATTCAGCGACACAAACCTGTAAATCTAAACCATATATACAGGGTGTTGCATGATGTGATTGTTGAGAAAACTGGGACTTGTATCTTGCAACAAATCCTGAATTGGTTGTATACGTAATACTTGGTGTTAAAAAAATAAAAATTCTCAAACTGAAATGTTGTCGTTATTTGAAAGTGGCTCATTAACGTTATTGTCCCTCAGAGAGGCAAGAAGGATGGCTGAACAGCTGTTGAAAAACATTTATTATAATCCCGCTAACCCCGGGTCTTATGGTGGTAAAGAGCGTTTACAGAGAGCAATAGCCGAAGAAACAGGTAGCCTGTTAAGCGATGCTAAAGTGAGTGAGTGGTTATCAGAGCAGGATGCCTATACTCTCCATAAATCTGTAAGAAAACAATTTCCAAGAAATAGAGTTTTTTCTACGCATCCCTTATCCCAATTTCAGGCGGATCTATGCGACATGCAGGCCCTTGCCGATAAAAATGATGGAAATCGCTACATGCTAACGGTTATAGATATTTTCTCTAAAGTAGCCTTTGTAAGGGTTTTAAAAAATAAGAGCGGGGCCGAGGTAACCCGGGCCTTTGACTCGATCTTGAAGGCAGGAGGAGCACCCAATAAAGTGCAGACTGATGGCGGAAAAGAATTCTTCAATAAAACATTTCAGAAGCTGATGAATAAGTATAAAATAATACATTTTGCTACAGGCTCTGATTTGAAAGCTTCGGTTGTGGAACGCTTTAATAGGACTTTGAAAGAGCGGATGTGGCGATATTTTACAGCTCACAACACCCACAGATATACAGACATAGTTCAGGATTTAGTAAACGGGTACAACCACAGCTTCCATAAGAGTATACGTATGAAGCCCTCTGACGTCTCTTCGGAAAACTCTTTTCAAGTCTTTAAAAATATGTATGGTTTGTTCCCACTTCGCCGTAAGAAAAAAATGACTTTTAAATTCCTAGTGGGTGACTTGGTTCGTATATCAAAGTTGAGGGGTGTTTTCGACAAAAAATACGAACAAGGCTTTAGCTCGGAGTTGTTTACCGTTACCGAATGTCTGCCACGCATTCCCCCGGTCTACAAATTAAAAGATTATGACGGGGATCTTATAGAGCAGGGGTGTCAAACTCATTCCACGGAGGGCCTAGTGTCTGCAGGTTTTTGGTTTTTCCTTTCAATAAAGCCCTAGACAACCAGGTGTGGGGAGTTCCTAACTAATTAGTGATGTTAATTCATCAATCAAGTACAAGGGAGGAGCGAAAACCCGCAGACACTCGGCCCCCCGTGGAATGAGTTTGACACCTGTGTTATAGAGGGATCTTTTTATGAGAAGGAATTACAGAAGGTCCAGTTGGGTAAAGACAAAGTCTTTCACGTGGAGGAGATTCTAGATCAGAAGAGAGAAAAGGGTAAAAAATGGTTGCTGGTCCGCTGGAAAAACTGGCCTCAAAAGTTCAACAGTTGGGTATTGGAGCATGATGTGGTGGAGGCAACGGGGATTAATTTAAACCCCTAGTCATGATAACTAGCGCATCAGTCGCGTGTACACAGTTGGGCATCATGGAACACAGCGGCTTCTACCTGACTCTCCCCAGTAATGCGTCGGCACAGATATATCGTAATAATCAGAGTTCGAAGTATACAACCAATTTTCCAAAGCCTATAGAGTTATCAGAGGCTTGGGAAGTAGGTCTCAGCGAGATTACATACCCCCATAGTTGGTATAATATCAAAGCTAAGGACCGTGATTTTTATTGCAAAAGGTTATCGGAACCTGCGAAACTTATTAAGCTTAAAAAAGGTTTCTATAGAACCGTCGACAGGATCGTCTCAGAGTTGAATGAACACCTAACCCTGAACAAGATGGAAATATTCCTATTCTACAATCCAATCCATAAAAGGATACAAATCTCAGGGCCTGCTAACGGAGGTATAAAGACCAGCGGTAATTTATCCTACATGTTGGGGATGGGTCCCAATAAATGGACGTATGTGAACGATAAATTATTCCCATTCCCTGCGGATATACATGCAGGCTTTTACAACATATTTGTCTATACCGACATCATAACCTATCAAAGGGTCGGAGACAGCTGTGTGCCCCTCCTGCGAACAGTTCATATAGACGGAAAGGATGGGGACATCGTCACTGTCAATTATGACAAGCCGCACTACGTACATGTCAGCAAGAACTATATTGAAAACATTCTGGTTGAGCTTAAAACGGATCAGAACGAAAACATTGAATTTACTTATGGTAAAACGATTGTAAAACTCCACTTTAGACCCACCAAAACCTCTCTACATATATAATATCTGTATTATATTTATAAACATAATACAAATAAAAGAGTTATGGAGCACCATCAGCTCGACCCTAACCGTTATGTTTCATACTATGTGGATCAAGTTGGTAATGGACTACCAGGATATCATGGAGCACCGACAATGTATGGTGCGGGGATAGGCGGTATATTCCGTAACCTCTTTAGGATGGTTTTACCGTTTATGAAGAGGGGCTTCAGCATAGCCAAACCACATTTAAAATCCGCGGCTAAAAATATAGTAAGTGAGGTTGTAGCCAATGCTATGACCCGAAGGGCGTCACCAGATGTGGAGCATCAAGAAGGCTCGGGGCTTATGATATTGTCTCGAAGACCAAAAAAGAGACCCCCAGGTTTAAGACGCAGGCCGGCACCTAAAAAGCGGCGGTTAACTGTTAAAAGAACCTCAGTAAGTCAAAGACGTGGTAAAGTGAGGAGGTCTGAACCAAAACAGGCTAAAAGAATACTAGGAAGTATTTTCTAAAAGAATAAGTGACATGGCTCTTTTACATCGAATGTCCTCTGAAGCTATAAAGACAGAACTCGATCTTTTCACGGCCCCTTTAACGCAGCATTCAATAGATAGATCCAGTTATGTGGAGATAGCCCCTCTCTCTGCTATTACCGATAACGGGCCTATCGAATTTTTCATACCAGGCCACGGTGACAACTATCTGGACCTCAACAACACCTTGGTGCATTTACGTCTAAAAGTGACCAAAAGAGATGGGTCTAATATTGCAGGCGATGCCAAAGTGAGTCTCATTAATTACCCCTTGGCCACCATTTTCTCCCAAGTTGATGTGACTTTGGGTGAACGCCTAATCAGTCAAAGCAGCGCCACATACCCTTATAGAGCCATCATGGAGTGTTTACTAAACTACTCCGAAGACACTCTCAAAACACAATTTAGCGCCGGGCTGTTTAGCAAGGATACTGCAGGAGCCTCTATGGAATCGACAGACCCTTCCACCGGTGCAAACAAAGGACTAGCGGCACGAGCTCGCTACTGCGCCGAATCTCGAGAGTTTCATTTGCTAGGCCCTATACACTCTGACATTTTCTTTCAAGAACGGTTACTCTTAAATTCGGTTGATTTAAGATTAAAATTAACCAGGGCCAAGGATGATTTTTGCCTGATGTCTCCCCAAGACGGGGATTTTAGTTTGAAAGTGTTGGGGGCCACCCTTTTTATTAAAAAAGTGTCTGTATCTCCGGCCGTACGCCTGGGTCACTCACATGCTTTGATGAAAGGAAATGCCCTTTACCCTCTCCAAAGAATTACCATGAAAACCTTTAGCATACCTGTGGGCAGTAGAATCTGCAGTCAAGAAAACCTATTTCTAGGCCCTTTACCTAGATATGTGGTTATAGGTCTGGTTGATCACGCCTCTAATACGGGGAGTTTAGATAAAAAACCCTTTAATTTTCAACACTTCAATGCAGAGTATGTAGCTCTCTGTCAGGACGGACGTCAGGTTCCTGCTAAGGCTTTCCAACCCCAATTTAACAACAACATATCTGTGCGAGAATTTTACAATCTATTCCTGGCTACAGGGAGGCATCTAAAAGATCTCTCTTTACCTATTGACAGAAATGATTTTGCAGAGGGTTACACGTTGTATGCTTTCAATTTATCCCCTGATGATGACACCTCAGGAAATCTGTCTGTGGTGTCCCAAGGTAACCTCAGGCTGGAAATGCGTTTCCGTACACCTTTAGCCTGTACAGTTAGCATGATTGTTTACGCATGCTCTGATTCAATCTTGGAAGTGAATGCCCGAAGACAGGTCTTAGTGGATTATTATTAAGGACCTTTGAGCAAAGACATGAATACCCAAGAGTTGGAAGGGCTCATGAGCCGCTTGATTGGAAAACAATTTTGTGGAGTGATGGCTTGTGATGAATTACCTATTGAGATATGGCCTGAGAGGCCTGCAATGTTTATTGTCAATACCCATCCTAAACACATGCCTGGTGAACATTGGCTAGCTATGACATTAGAACAGGAAGGTGGAAGAAAAATCTCAACTTTTTTTGATTCCTATGGCTTTCCCCCCGGTTTTTCACATTTCCCTAAATCTATTAAAGATTTTTTGACCCTAAACGGTTCAAAGATCTACTACAGCATCAAACAAGTGCAAGATAACCTTTCCACTACATGCGGTCACCACTGTGTATTTTACCTGTGCCAAAGAGCCCGGGGAGTTTCTTTTGAAGATGTTATGTTTCTTTATAAGGATGATTTAAGAAGTAATGATAACTTTGTATCTTGTTTTGTTAGAAAATATCAAAAGTGTTCAAATGTGTGTCGTTTAAGAACGCGTAATCAAGGCGTATGCTCACGTCATATGTTTCAAGAATGCCACAAATGTTAAATTGCTTATTTTTCAAATAAAACATTTTATTGAATTTAATCATAGTCATTCAAAAGTCATTTTCAAAAGTCTAACCACGCCGAGAGATCGGGATTAGGAAAAGGTCCTGAGACGTTCATGGGAGTAAATGAGTTAGCATCATCGCTTTCATAGGGGGGGCGGTGTCGTTGGGGCAGCTTTAGGGGTGCTGTATCTCGTTGAAGGCTTTTGTTTTAAAGCTTGAATCTGTTGACGAAGCTTATGGTTGGGTACACCCGAGAGGGGAATGTTCAGGATTGCCAGGGCCTTAAGAAACTGACGCCAGCCGGGAGGCCTTCGGTCATCAGCAACCTTGTGGGCAGCCGTGGTACTTTTAAGTAAGTCCACCATATGGGACCCCCTAACAACAGCGCCCTGAAGTATAAACTCTCCAGAATCGTTCCAAGCAGCTAACCCCTTTGAGTCTTTTATCTTGTTCATAATGTATTTAACATTCTTCCTGTTACGTAAAGGCACATGTGTCAGTAGGTCATGCATAACTTTATCTTCAAAAGGCATTTGAGCTTCACCAGACATAGGATCTTCACTAGGTAAGATCGCCGGTACAGGCCTTACCGGGGCCGGGCTCTCGTTAGGTTCGACATCTGTTAAAGGGTCCGGTAGGGAAAGTGTTAAATGGTTGGTCTCTCTCTCCCCTTGCTTTACCAGAGTCAAATATCTTTGCATTAGGTTTGTGTATTTTTGAATCTTATCATAGGGGTTCAATCCTTTTCGGTTCAAAACATCCTTCATGGCCGTATCCAAATCATTTTCAGCTGTTTGTCTGATATTTTCAGGACCCTGCATTTGATTTTTAAGTCTATCCAACTCTTGTTGAGGCACCAAGTACATTTTAGTGGCCATCACACCGCGTGTTCAACCCCCACGTCTGGCCGCAATAAGGCTGGTGATGAAGGGCACGGCTATACTGAGTAAAGGTAGAAGAAAACCCCCAGACTGTTGTATACTATGTCTTTTCTTTTGAAGACTGGCCCTTTTATTGGCAAAGAGTTTGATCGCGGTCTTTTGTCTCTTTAATTTTTTCAATTGGTTCAGGGTGAGTGGAATGCGTCCTTTGAGAAGATTCAAAGCAATCTCACATAAGGCTAATATGAGATCTGAAGAACAACTACCCAAGATGGCCTTCCGTCCTTTAGCTGTAGACCCAACTAGCCTTGTCAAGAGGGGCAGGTTTCTTTTTAAACGCAGAGACATAGCGTTTACTTTTTAGGAAGGTATGCAGCAGGCCGCTCCCACGGAAACAGCCCTGTACGTAGCCTAAGGTGTTCTGGAGTATTTGCTTTTAAATCCACGATTAAATAAGAAAATGGCTCTTTGGTAGCGTCCTCATAGCTCTCCATAAAGTATGATTTCCGTCCAGGGTACATCTGCTGAGCTAGAGTGCTAATTTGCAGTTTGTCTCTAGGATTTTTAAACAATACCATGTAGTTGGCATTCAAGCTAATGGTCCGACTATTTTTACCTTGGTGAAACACATTCTGGACCAAGTAAAGCACGGACAGGTTTCTATGATGAGTATATTGGGTAAAAGCTCGTGCAATTTCGGGGTGTTCGCTACCAGCAAATAGCATATCGTCCAAAACCAGCAGATTATATTTATGTGGGGGGAGAAGTTCATCATCAGACAGAGATTCGGGTATTCCTTCAACAAACTTGATTTTTATTGTCTTCAATAATTCATCATACAGAGGTTGGTAACATGAATAACACCATACAATATTGTCAGGCTTTTGAGATAACACATGTTCAGAATTCTCTAAAATACTTTTTACAAAAAAAGTTTTACCACTGTTTGATGGGCCTGCAATTAAGGCCGAAAAGGGCAGTTTTAAACGGGGGTCAAAATCCTCGACAGCCGTCATTATATCTTAAGCTTTAAGACACACTGGGGCTTGTAGCCTAAGTCAGTAGCCAAAGGGCAATGTGGTACCGTCAGGCAATAGCCGTCTCTTGTCATAGACTACCCTGAATCTTTTAGTGAGTGGGGCGTTTCTTAGATGGAACCCCTTTTTATCCCTCACTATTTTGTTGTAGGAGGTCAAAATCTCCAAGTCACTATTCTTGTCATTTACGAACCCCTCGACCAAGCGCGTGATTGATTCCAAGTTTACACGCGGGGCATTTTCGTAGTTTTGAGTCACGCCTTTGGCTTTCAACACCACGTGATTGTCTTTAGTCCTAAAAGCATAGCTTTTGGGCCCACATGAGGACCATTCTGTGATATGGTCACCCTCGGCGAGTTCACTAGTTAAACCCCCAAGATAGTTGCTAAGTGGGGGGTTCCAATCCCCCGGCTTGCTTACATAGACCACAGAGTCTGTGTCGTGGTAAAGAACCCGCCGCTGAAGCTGTTCCATGAGGGTGTACAGTTCAAGTCGGGCATAGGCTGTGGTAAATGCTGCAAGAAACACATTTACATTACCTGGGGGTAGAACCCACTTTGGGTTGCGCCGCCATTGCACCATGGCAATGTCTTGACTCAAGAATGAAAAATGTGAAATTTCGTATTGGTCCGAAAAAACAAATTCCAAAAATTCTTCCGGGTCTTTAATGATCGAAGTTGTTAGCATATTGCTTCTCTGCGCTAACTTCCCCCAAAGGGAGTTCAAGTACAATTTCGAAACATTTCTTTTGGTTTTGTTGACCTGTATTCTGTCAGGGTCAAGAAGTATGCCTTCTCTGTCATGGTAGTCTTGAATGTACTTCTCTTTACTCTCTTGATCTGTGACCGATGCTGGATAGCCTGAAGCCATCTGCTTGCATCTCAAGAAGGTCTTGATGTACTCTTTAAAAAGTGTGTCTGATTTCCTGGAAAAGTTCCACACTTCAAAGATTTTGGCCACACGATACCCCTTCTCCAAAGCCTTAGAGAATTCAACGGTGACCCATACACCTGTCAGGGCTCTTTCTTGATCTGAGTGATCACATGGGTTTTCCTGGTTGTTGTGTTCACAGCATGTGCGACAAAGGGGAAAGAAAAGTTTTCCTTTAGACCCCTTGTAAGGCAGCACAGGTATAAACAGACCCCTAGGAGGGTAGACAGTCGCTTTGATTAAACCAAAATAATTTTGAGGTATGTCAAAGTCGCTGTGAATAATTTCAGGATGCCCTATAGGATAGCATGAGGAACTCATTACATGAGGATATAGGGATGTAAAATCTACATAGCCTATTGTCTCGTCGGGTTGAGCTACATAACGCAATGTCAAAGCATTGGTCCTGCCTCCAAACAAGGCCTGTCTCGGTTCCAGGGGCTCTGGAGGGTCATATTGGGTAAGGAAGGCCTGAACATGAGGATCCGCCTTTTTCAGGGCTGTCCATTCGTGTTCCCACAAAACCACAACTTTTAACCCGTAAGTAGCCTTTAAAGAATTCAGTTTGTCTTGAAACTCTTGGTACATTTCCCCAAAAGTCTTTTGGGTTAGGACACACATGGCCTGGGGGACAAAGCATAATTTACAACCGTGGAAGAAACAACCGTTGTACTCATACACTGTCTCAACACCGTCAATCTGTGTGTATCCATCGACATGGTAAGGCCCAAAAGCCTTCTCCCCCCGATTCAAAGCATGTTGGATAAAAACATTTTTATCCTGGGCGAGGTACTCCAACCATTGAATGGAACCACTAGAGTAGGCCTTGAATTGTCGTCGGTAGTTGTCTGGCGATGGGATAGCTATAGATGCTGGAGTTAGATAGTGTGTACGATAGGTTTTCATGCACGCGGATGCAATAGTTGTACAGCTCCAGGGGTCAATGCCTGCATCTTTGATTACCTCTTCTCTGAATCTGAGGCATCCTTCACGTAGTATAACCACGTCATTGTCACAGTATGATTCCATCTCTTTATGGAAATCAAAAGTTCCATGTCTTACTGTCTCGTACCACGTCATGAATTTCTCACGCTCTTTGGGAGACATTTGATCACAACCGTACATTTCGGGGGCTGGATAAGCTCCTATATAATGTAGATTCTCCTCAGATGTGAAGAAGTGGGAGAAATAGCCTTTGACCGAGTTTTCAAAACCCAAGGCCTCTGGCATTTGAGCCAATCTCATGGGTAAGAAGCTTAAGCTGTCAATGTATCTCTGTTTGAAGGCGGGGTCAACAAAGCATAAGATTTTACTCCCTTGAGCAATGACACTGGGCGCCACGCCTTGCTGTATCAAAGGGTTCAGAAGCAGATAGGAGTCATAGGCTCTAGCATTGTGAGCTATAAACGTGAAGTTTCTGTACTGGGCCTTTCTAAAATGTTTTAGAAAGAGTCGGGCGCAATCGGGCCCCTCGGCCGACCACTTTTCACCGGTGAAAGTCATGGTAGATACAAAAATAGGCAAGTGAACCCCTGATTGCTGATTTGTCTCAAAATCATAAAAAACATATTTCTCTGTATGTTCATCTTCAGCCAAGGGCTGAATGTAACACTCATGTGGTACTTCTTGAACAAGTTCTGCGTCTCTGCTTTTCAAGGGCCCTTTACAGATTGGGCAATGTAGAATACCACAAACATGGGGTTTAGGGCTGTCTATTTTAAGGTTGTAATTGCAATGACATTTTGGACATTTCTTGTTAATGTCACAACTGCTTACAGATTTACAGGCCTTGGGGTGCCATGTTTCAGTTTTGTGTTTTTCGTAACAGTAGGCCGAACGACATGTGCGGTGACAATCCTCACAGGGTGTCAAGTTTAGCGGTTGCATAGGGCATTGTTTATCCAGACATACTGAACAGTTATAACGGCACGAGTGCCCCCCCTTGCGGGTGTAGCCGGTATGACAGGCTGGACAGACATATGGGGCGCCTAAAAATGCTGTGATGTTAGTTACGGCATAGTAATGCTCATTTTGCACATAAAAGTACATAGTCTTAGGGTGTGGTTCTTGTATATTTTGGAACTTCAAGAGAGCGTCATTAGCCCTGCTGTGGTACAAAACCACAATCTTGATATTCAGAAAGTTTTCAAATTTGCCTATGTCGGAGAAAGCCACAGCCTCCTGTATACCTAAACCCACAGCCTTTTGTAGCTCTTGAGCTTTCTGTAACGCTTCGCGCTCTGTACATCCTGGGCTGAGTAAGTGGGCCAAACCTATGGCAAAGCATAGCTTATTACCATGATTGTGAACGATTATGAGGTAGGCCTTTTTATTGCTTATGATTTCGGACTGCATCAGGCTATCGAGTTTACGTCTCTGCCCGCCGCCCCCTTGTGGTGGCCGGACTAATTGTACTACAAGTTCGAGGGTCCTATCTGCTAGCACGTTTAAATTTGACTGAACAAGGCGTTCTAGCAGGTTAACAAATTGTTCAAGATCTGCTTCACCCTTATTTAAAATAAGCGATACACGGCTCTGCAGACTGTCTCCAAAAATTTCCAACTGTAAGGTATCCCTTGGTTGGCTATAAGCTCTAACTCTATCTACCAGTTCATTCAAAGTGTCCATAAGCATTACGTAAAACACAGCATATTCCCGAATCTGACCCCCCCATGCGAAATTGAAAAACTGTCGAACCTCAATATTGTGGAATTTATTTCGATACAAAACATGTTCACTGCGATCAAGACCATCCCCATCCTGATTTGCTAGACAATTGTCCAACTGTTCAAAAACATCGTATTGGGTTTCAGACTCTTCAGACATGGGTGTTAAAGGCTGGCTTAGAGGTGTAGGTGGTGCAGAATTAAACCTAGGGCTCTCGTTCTGTACATTGTGATCAAGACCTTCCCGCTCCAGATTTGATAGACATTTGTTCAGCTGTTCAAAAACATCGTATTGGGTTTCAGACTCTTCGAACATGGGTGTTAAAGGATGGCTTAGAGGTGTAGGGGGTGCAGAATTAAACCTAGGGCTCTCGTTCATCAGGGTAATTAAAGATATGATTGATTCGGGTATCTGTGATAACCTGTTTTCATCGGCAGACCCTGACTCATTCATACGTGTAATAATTTCAATGAGTTCGGAGGGAATCTGGGATAATAGGTTTTCATCTATAGCCCCTATGTCAATTAGCCCAGAATCATTCATATGGTTAATTATATCTTGGAGCTCTGTAGGGATTTCCGCTAAGAGGGTTTCAATTGTCTCGCTTAGGTCTATAGGGGGCGCCATTTCTCTACTTAAGGATGTGTGTGCTTGTGTTTTTTACATATGTGTTTTTTAACGGAGGTATTTGCTTGTTTTAACCCTACTGTTGTTTAACATGCGGGGAAGCTCTCTACGCCAGAATGACACATCCTGATTGTATTGATGTTCGAATAGAATACCCATACGACGTTGAAGTAAAGCCTTTCGTGATTTTAAACCCTGTGTAAAAGCCTTGAAAAGCACGGCTTGGTCTATTTCACAAGAGGCTGTTGCCCCACCAGAATTGGCCGTTTCAATAAGGTTGGCCACTTCACAGAACATCAAATCGTCTACCTCAGAAATGTCATTTAAAACTTTGAAATCATCAGGCTTCGCTGTTCTGGTGACTGGGGTCTTTGGCGCCTCCTCGGGATCTAGATGTGTAGCTTCTTGGATGTCTTTATAAGCCGGCGAGGAGTCTGCATTAAAAATAATACATACAGAAAAATAGGTTATTAACCCTAAAATATGTTTGATAAAAATGTAAAATACATTTCAGATATAAGCCTATATATTAACAATACATGAATTAAATACCTCGGCTTTTTTGAAGAGGGCTGTTCTGAAGAAGCTCTGAGAACTCGGGAACATGTCTTTGGGCAACCCTAATTATAGCATCTGCCTGGTCTGTAGCTTGTGAGCCTGAAATAAAAAATAAAAAAAACAGCATTAGGCCATGTTTAAACATATTATTTTATATATTCAGGCATAAAAATAAAATATATATATAAATGATAATTGATTCATACCTTGTCCTTGTAACGCTGTCTCGTGAATACCCGCCCAGTAGTATTGTTCGGGTGAAGCGGACCTGTGGATCTGGGCACTGATTGTCCGTTGGTGTTTAATAGGGGGCGCCCAACGGTCCTGGCTCAGGGGAGTTGACCTGCCGTTTAAAGTCTCTGTTTGCGGCTTGTGTGTAAATACATCCTGGGAGTAGGGCAAAATTGTCTCGTAGGCATATCCTTCACAGAAACCGTGTAGACTACCTATGGCACAGGTGTCAAACTCATTCCACGGAGGGCCGAGTGTCTGCGGGTTTTCGCTCCTCCCTTGTACTTGATTGATGAATTAACATCACTAATTAGTTAGGAACTCCCCACACCTGGTTGTCTAGGGCTTTATTGAAAGGAAAAACCAAAAACCTGCAGACACTCGGCCCTCCGTGGAATGAGTTTGACACCCCTGACATATGGCATCCCTTCTCGGAGGTATTTCCGCTGTAAACACATAAAATAACTTTTAATATAAGATGCCGACACTTTTTGTTTTTAAGGTATAAATATTCTTACGGAATTCTTGGATCTTACTTACTACAATTCAGGGTCGGCGTTGGGATGTAAGCAATTTGTTCCGGAGACCCTACGGCCGGTTCGAGCTCATTTATATCTCGGAGAATCTGCGTGAAGGTTTGAGAATCTAAAAAAACATTAGATAATATTAAAGCTCTAATCATTTTAGCTAATATTGACATTTTATACGTTAAGAATCCGGGCCCTAAGGCCTGTTTAATATTTCTATAACATACAACGTTTTCAAACAATTCCCCAGAACAAACAAATCTAATATATAGCATATGTAAATATTTATTTCAAGAACTAACCTTCAGAAATATCCATGAGGAGGTTTTTCCCAGATTATCTTTTTTAACGGGGTCCGTCCGATAACTATTCCTGGGGGGAATGCTGTAGGGTAACTGCGCTAAAACGAGGCTAACAGGGGGACCTGTTTTGCATAGCTTTTGTAGCCGTCTGACTCTAGTGGTGTCGTATTTTTTCGCGCTAAAACCGCCTCAAAGTTATCTTTGAAGCCTAAGACATGTGGTTCAAACACCTGCCATTTGGTTCAAACATAGGGTATTGGGGGGGTGTCTAAACATTAGGTATCTTTTTGATATTCTAAAATCTCCGGGGGCTAGCATCTAGATGTTGGGGTGGGGAGGTCTCGACATCGCTGGGCTGAATGACTTTTAGGCATCTGTTTTGCCAGATAGTGTAAACCTTGGTTTCAAACGACCCCCATGCATAGAGAGCCTTGAGCGCAGATGCAAGGGTATTTTTTTAACAAACACACCCGACCCTTTTTTCTCTGTTTTTGAAACACACACACACACACGCGCGCACATTGCGCAAGTTTTTTTCTCAGGGACCGACTGCGCTAAGAGTGAACAAACGCGAGAGTTCCTGACATGGTAAGATTCTGCTTTTAAAACCATTTATTTCATTCAAAATATTTAGTACATACATTTTATAGCCTTACATTATTAAGGTATTTTACAATGCCGTTCTTACAGATCCAGGGATCTGATGCAACCACCCCCCATTGTCAGTGTCCAGTTGGTCATCAAAATGCCGGGATCTCTTGCCAGGCTCAGCAACACTTGGTAAGTTTTCACTCCAGGGGTAGATCCGACGTCTGGCCTTTTGGTCTTGACTCTGTCTCAAGGAAAGCCTCGCCCAGCGCTGTAACTGTTCACCATTTTGGAAGAGAATGTCCAGCTTATTCATAAGGGTTATGAAAATTGGATAATCCACCCATTTAAAACTAAACACAGGAATAAAAAAGTTTACATGTTTGCGTGCTCTGGAAGCTACAGGAGAATTGACAGACTTTGTAGCATTAGACTTATCATAAAGGTCACAGGCTAAAATTGTCACTTTGTTGTCAGGGCTATAGTCCATTGAAGCAATTCTTAGAGCCTTGAGATCACTGCGGCCGCAGACCTGTTCTTCCAAAGCATATCCTGGCACATTTGTACCACTCAGGACCTGTTCAATTTTACAAAGCGCCAGCCTGATGTTTAGCCATTCTCTCATCCCCAGAGCCGGGGGAAAACTCCCAGGTTTTGCCTGATAAAGGGGTTTGGGTCCACTGTCTGTGAATATCTTTACCGTAGAATCCTCCGGGTGGAATATGTAAGACATGTGGCCCTCACTCGTACCCAAAAATCCTTTAAAACATTCTGGAGCTTCACACAGAACTTTTTCAAGGCTTTGGTCACTGGGTTCATGACAAGCCGTGCATAACATCCCTAAAATTGGCATAGGTGTCATTTTTGTTTAATATTCAGGGGGGTTATCATGTACAGGCTTAAACAGGTATTGTTCAGCCGCTTTATAAGGGGCATTAACCACCCCCAAACCGTGAGAAACAGGTTGACCTGACACCTGGTCACTTACTCAACCCTACCCCCCTAACCACCACGATGTCCTGACCTGAAACCCAAATATTGACATGCACCCTTCTACATGACATAGGGTCATAAATCATTACATAGGGTCATAAATCAGGCTTGGGTCATAAATCATTACCGGTTGACCTGACAACTGGACCCTTACCCAAAGACCCCCACCTAACCATCAGGATGTCCTGACAGGCAGCCCCTTAGGTTCACATAGCGGTCACATAGGTTCACATAGGGTCATCCATCAAATTTTGACGTGTGACATCTACTTTAATCTCTCTCGTGTGAGATATGAGATATATTGTTTCACACGTTGCCGAGCCTTTGAAGCTCTTGCTCCAGGCACTGTTGCATGCTGGGAGGATGGAGACATTCCTAAAAATCATCAGAGGGGGTCTCCCAGGGAGTCAGCGCTTGTTTGGTTGGTGTGTGTCACTGTGTGTGTGTGTGTGTGTGCGTGCGTGCGTGCGTGTGTGTGTGTGTGTGTGTGTGTGTGTGTGTTTTGAGGCAGTCCACCACCTTGCAATTTACAAAACCAACTCTACGGTAATCATTTGCTTAGTTTTAATAAGGAATGGAAATTGTAACCTGCTTAGGGGAGAAACATGCAGAGGAATCTTTTCCCCCGATAGTCATTCAGGTAGTGTTGTGCAACATTTGACACTTCCGAGGAAAACAGTGTTGTGGAGTAGGTAGAGAGGTTACCCCCCCCCCCCCCCGCCCCCAACAACTGACATAGGATCAGATATCTTATCAATCTTGTAATGGTTAGATCGTGTGGGTGGGATAATCTAATCTCCAAGATCTGTAGTTACAGTAACACAGTGGGCTACTCTGCATAGCATACTTTTCAGATATTGAAAGGTGCTGCTGGTTCCTGGAACCAGTTAATGATGGAGTCCGCAGAAATGTGGCACAAAATGTGGAAGGAAATACTACTTTATATACAGTAGTATTGAACAATGATTGCGACCTCTGGCTGACATTGAGCTGCCCTGGAGGTCCGTTAGTGCTAGAGGGCTGGTGAACTGAGTGAGTTTGCCAGCTGGTCCAAAGGGCTTAACGTCCTGTAGGGCCTAGCTGACTGTCAGCAAGACAATGTGTGAGAATCCTCCACTACGGTCTCCATATTAGGACCGTCTCAGTCTCAGCCTAAGTTATTTCATTCTCAGCAGGAGTTGCCTATGAATGCCTCCTAATATTGACACCGTACTGGTTCATAGTTAACCATTTTTGGTCTGGGAATAGTCGTTTTATACCATGGGCAGAATATGAACTATGAACTGACTTTTTCTACCAATCAAAAGGGGTCAAGGTCAACATGCTCTTAATTTGGAATGGAATTCATTTTTATGGTGTGTGTTCAATTCCTTGACAGCAAGTATCTCTTTAAAAAGTATTGATGTTAGTATCGATGTCATCCATCTGACTTAACCTTCCATTACTCTGCCCCTATTGACAATACCGTGCATGGCTAAAACAAACATCCATCCAAAGTTCTCCATCCTTCCTGGTCAAATGGGCGCTATTGGCTTCTGAAATGGTGGTGATTGCCATAATATCCTAAATATTCTAGATGAATGTTTGATCAGTGCTGATACGATCATCACCGTAATGTATTGAGGCAACGACCACGACACAGCAAAATCAATGCACACATCCCATTAGCCACGCTCCAATGGAGATTGGCTGAGAGCATGTCCTGTCACGCGGTTGGCCATTTTATAACTGTGGCGGGTTGGTACAGTCTAATTTGCTCGGAGACCCCTACACAATCCAATCAATGACTCAGCAGGCTCCTAAATGATGGTCTTTAGGGTTGAGGGAGAGGGAGGTTTGAAGACGGGCTTAAATTCAATATGCATTGCATAAGAGGGGTGGGTAGAAATTAGTAATTATTACATGTTGGGTTAGGAAGGGTGAGCTGAGGAAAGAATTTAGTGGATTAGGAGAGAGTCTGGGAGGGAGGTAGGGGTGAAGGGAAGGTACTGGATAATGCTCTGGACCTTGGTGACAGAATTGGCAGCCATACGTCCGGGCCAATCCTTGAAGTGCATTTATTTTATTCAAGCTCAGAATATTTGATACATTTTAAGACATCAGAAATTGATAGACCAAATGAAATTGCTAATTTGCTACAAAATAATAACATTAAAAGGAGCCCCACTATCTTTAACCACGGATTGTAACAAAATGACTGATTCATGTTGCAAATTCAAATAATGAAACTTTAAATTATTAAGGCTTTTAGATGGTTGTGTTATATTTTTTCATCAGGATTTTCTAAAAACTCTACCCCTCTCTAACTTTTGTGTTCTTGCCATGACATGCTTTCGTCCTTTGTCGTCTGACCCAGTGGGGAGTAAGTTAAAGTTGCCCCTGGAATCTGATCTAAGGTCAGTTTAGCTTATTTCCTGACAATGGTTAAGGTTAGGATTTGGGGAGGGTAAGCCGATTCTAGATCTGTGCCAAAAGGGAACTTCTACCTGGAGCCCCAGTAGTTAGGCTACTACCTCGATGCCCCCTTCCCTGGCAGAAGTAAGTCAAGGCTGAAACTGAAGGCCATGTACACTCTTAGCTATATTCTTAGAAAAAGGTGCTATCTAGAACCTAAAAGGGTTCTTCGGATGTCCCCATAGCAGAACCCTTTGAAGAACCCTTTTTGGTTCCAGGTAGAACCCTTTTGGTGCAGGTATAACCCTTTTGGGTTCCATGTAGAGCCCTTTCCACAAAGGGTCCTGCCTGAAACCACAAAGGGTTCTCCTATGTGGACAGCCGAAGAACCCTTTTAGAACCCTTTTTTGTAAGAGTGTACAACAGCTTATAACTCTGTTATGACATGCTTATGACTGCGTTACCCCCGTCTCACCAAGAAGGTTCAGGTAATGTTTTCCCACAACAGCAGATGGATCTGAGTAGAATGAGGCTCTCTCACATCTCATCTTCACAGTCTAAACACGAAGCCAATCCAAACACAATTAAAACCACGTAGTGTCAAGGGCCGCCCGCATCCATTAAAGTAACCTGTGCAGACTGTGAGGAAACGGACGGAAACGAAGGGTCCCATGCACCGTGCGAGGGTTTTCAGATGACCTGTGCAGCTGCGGGAAAAGCGCAGGCAGGCAAAACTCACTGAAGCGTGAAGAAGAAGGATGTCATCTTTTGGAGCCGAGAGGCAATTACCCGCCTTGCTCCAGAACACCGGAACTGTCCTTCTTACCTGGTTGTGTGCTCAGAGTCTCATGCTGTATATACACACACTTTTTCAGATGAGAGTCCAAAGCACTTCCTACGGGGAAGACCTGGTACATACAGAAAGCTTTTTGACAACCGGAAGGCCAAGGAGTTGATGGAGGTGGCCATTTTGGTTTGAAGATAAAAGATAAACAGACTTGTTAAAGTTATCAAAGCTGACTGAATTGTCCAGAGCGATGTCATACTTAGTGTAATTGAGTGTTGTGTCCACAGTCTTCCGACATCTGTGTAAATTGTTTGATATTTCATTGTCCCTGATACGTGTTCCAGAAATGCCAGACAAAATGTTTATACTGTATTTGAAATCCTTGTATATTGAGTTTATTTATTCTGACCACTATTGGGGCAGTTCATTTGAAAGGTAAAGCGACCCTAATTTAAATTTTTAATTATTGACTCCTTGTCAAAATAATTTGGGATGTGTGAAAAATTGGTAACGTAAACCTGTTTATGGCCTACAACGACTTTAAATAGTGTCAGTAACATAATAAACTGGAACACATGAGTTAGCAAATCCCCAAAGACTGTATCCTCACTGTGCTTGTAGCATTACACACACACACACACACAGACACACACACACACACACACACACACACACACACACACACACACACACACACACACACACACACACACACACACACACACACACACACACACACACACACACACATTTGACAAAAATCTAGAGGGGATTTACATTGGTCAAAGGATAGATACTGTAACATCAAACACTAATCGTTTTACCGCTAAAGATACCCACATTTTATGGAGATTGAAATTGATTTCTTAGCCCAGATGCAAGGGACGAGACAAAGAAAGTAACCGATTTGTTTTGTGTGAAAAAAATGTCAGGTTTTACACACTTCTTTCGGTTTATTGCTGATTTACAGTTACGAACTCAAAGATGTAAATAATAGAGGGATAGCGCCTTTTGGGCAAAGACAATGTGTGAGTTACTAGAACATTCATGGGTTTATAATGAGTTCTATTAGCTCTTTGACTTCTGCAGTGTTTCAGCAGATTGGGGTTAGAGAGGGAATTGAAACATAACATTCATCTTACATGTGTTTAAGAATGAAAAGACAGAAAGCCCCATTCTGTTTTACTCTGTTCAGCTTGAAGGGCTGATCTAGGACTTCCATACCCATGTAACCTTTTTCATTGTGATCTAAAAGGCCCTTAAATTAACATTCCTACAAAACTTGTATACAAAATGTGGGGGAGAAAAATCAGGCAAGGGTTTTGGGGGACCACCCCCATTGCTATTCCAAGCTCTTTTGCCAAATTGCCATTCAAAGCTCATTTCATACATTTCTACACAATCTAATTGGGCAATAAATTATGACATCAATCGACAAAAGTGTTGGGGAGAAACATTTAACATTGAAATGTATGTGTGTGCGTACCTAGTCCCTTGCAGACCTGGATTTAAATAATATTTGAAGTCATTTCAGATACTTTATCATCACGTCTCAGGATATGAATCAGATGCAGACACAGGAGGCAGATAGTTCAATTCTCAGAATATTTATTATCACAAAGGGGCAGGCTAAAGGCAGGTCGAGGGCAGGCAGAGGTTCGTAAACCAGGTCAGAGTCAGGCAGGTACAGGACGGCAGGCATGCTCAGGGTTGCCAGAATGGTCAGAACCGGGTAGACTAGAAAACAAAAACTTGAGAACAGTCGAAATGGGAAACATGCTGGTAAGACCTGACAAAACAAGTCGCACTGGCAACAGAAACAGAAAACAAAGGTATAAATACACAGGGGATAATAAGGGAAATGGGACACACCTGGTGGGGGGTGTAGACAAGCACAAGACAGGTGAAACAGTTCAGGGTGTGACACTTTATATGTGCATGACTGAGCTTGTCTGGCTTAATGGACCAATAGAATAGTCACAAAGCTGCAAACCCCACCCATCTAACACTCCAGGCTGACTAGGGAAAATGCTCAAAGTATTTGAGAGATGTCAAATAGTATTTGAACCCAGGTCTAGTCCCTAGTGGAAATTACGCCCATGCATCTCTCCCAATGAGAACTATTTAATCCAACAGCTGCCACAAATTAGGGTGCATCTGCAGGTATGTAAATATATGCTAATGTGGGCCTCTTTCCTCTCCCGCTGCTTTGAAGTAAGCTAGAGCAAGTGGATGGCTGAGAGTTTGGACTAGTTAGCATCAGGAAGCATGTGCCTGGAGGCTGATGCAGGCACTGTCCCTCGAGTCCTAATGAGACAGATTTATATAATCAGTAATTCACATATACACTCAGTTAACAATATAAATAGCCCCCTTATATTTAATTCATGAAGCCAATCAATGAATAATTGTTATATGTTGCTTAAATTAAGTACATTTCCTATTAAGTACGTTTTTTACCAAAACGGATGATAATTTAAAACTTAATAAGACTTGTTTGTTGTTCCACAAGGCTTTGAGAATTGTTTGGGGAGTTATGTAGTACGTTTAATTCAATTTTAATTTAATTATGTGAAGTTTATCTCCAGGATTATAGTCTTATAGTCTGCATTCGATTTGGAGTTGAAGAAAACAGATACCTCCTTCAGTAGAGAAAGAGTAAGCATCTCACGCCAAGTACACAAGGAGAGAAAATGCCAGAAAAATGTGGACAAGTTTTATATCATGTGACAGCGTGAAATGCAAAGAACTGTGGGAAGATGTGTGTCCGCAGTGTAAATGCCTTTGGGTGCCAGATGCAATTTTACACTCATGAGTGGAATACTGAGGATTTTGGATGTGTGTGTGTGTGTGTTTGTGTGTGAGTATGTGTGTCTGTGTGCATCTACATTACCTCTTTGCAAAATAAACACCCACACACTATGAAATATAAGCTGAAGACATAAGAGTGGACATTCAAAGTAAAGGAAGCCATGCTGAGAGAAACATATACGTAGGTAACGCTTCAGGCACGCTACTGTGAATATAAACCATATAACACATTCATAAACAGCTTAAGACATACGAAGCACCAATAGAGTTCAGTTTTGTTTTTGCAAAATAGATGCAATGGCAGGCTTGCAAAACATGTTCTATATCTGATTTCCCCTTATGAATTAAATACATTAAATAGCACAATCAAATGTCTGAACACATTACAAACACTCCCAAATCTAAATCCTATTACAACAGTATCACCCTTGAAAACATGATATATATTTTTGTAAGTCCCCTTGTGACCTCTGATAGGTGAGAGGAAAGGATTGTAATATCGGGGTACATCTCAATAGTCTAAAGTGGCTTCCTCTTCTCATCTCCTTTCCTTCATTTGCACTGACGTGAAATAACTTGAAGGACAAAAAAGCACATTCCTGGTGGCAACCACAACATTGCTCTGATCTATCCTGTCTTTTGAGGTCAGTACAGAAAAAGGAGAGGAGGCCAGTTTTTAGATACACCGCATGTTTCCTCGTCACTGCTGGCACCTATTTAGTCCAGACCCATTGGGCCAAGTTGGAAAGGAAACTAGGGAAAGAACTACACTATAAGAATATTTGAACCTAGACATTGGTTTTGGGTGTGCTTCTGAGGATATCTATAGCGGAGTAAATTGGGCTAATTTGATTAATCCGTTTGCATTTCCAGAGCATTTTTTTCATGACTTTTTAATGTTTCCATCCCATCTAAAACTTCTAAAAATAACACATTTGTGGGTCAGATGATACATTTGTAAGACTTCTGGTGTCTGGGAATCTTGGTCTGATTACTGACTCACGTGGTCTTTAAAATGAAAAATGAAGATTCTGATGACTAACTGTGTCACAGTTGTGCCAAGTTGGCTGGATGTCCATTCTTGATACACAGGGGAAACTGTTGAGCGTGAAAGTTTTGCAGTTCCTGACACAAACCAGTGCGCCTGGCACCGGCTAGCATATCCCGTTCAAAGCCACATACACAATTGACGGACAGTCTATGTCATGGAAAGAGCAGGCGTTCTTAATGTTTTATATACTCAGTGTACAATTTACAAATGAGCAAGTTGATTTCTGTAGCGTAGGAACTTTGAATGTTTGAATGAACACCTTTAATCCATATGAATACTTTACACTTAATCACAACAAAAGAATAATGGGATCGCAATATTGGCTTGTTGGCACTAGCCAACACCAAACACCTGCACAATGTTTGGTAATACACAGGTACAGTATGTGGCTGTGTATCATCGATTCTGTTTGATGCTCATCAACAGATGGACTTGTTCACATGTGTATGTTCCAACAATGGACCCATAGTAATGCATGCACATTTGTGAGTCAAGCCAATCTGTCAATTAAGAAAAACAAAGCCTTCGAAAAACCCTGCCTGCTGGTAAGTCAGTGTTTACCAAAATGGGCTTGCAAAGCTTGGTCATGCTGCTCTTTGCACACAAAAAAAGCTATGATCATTTCTCTTCCATGTGCCTCAGAAATTGTGCTGGTAGGCCTCTTTCTTCGGTTCAAAAACATACATGTAAAGGGATTTTTTATAAAACGTAAGAGGTACATTTCCTATAGTCAAGCAAATGTGACTCGCTAACCAACATGGTAATTAACTGTAGTACAGCAGGCTACATTAAACATCATTTTTCTTTCAGTGTTCTTTCTGTGAAGAAAAAGGTGACATGAACCATAGTGGTTACATGTTATAAATAACCACCAATGTTCCCAAGAACCCCCCCCCCCCCCCCCCCCGCCACAACACAACACAAGCCACAGGTGATTACGGAAAGGAAAAAATATTATCTTCAAAGGGGAGAAATTTACGATGGGACTTGAAGTGCCCTTAAACATAAATGGCCATCGTCAGTAATGGACGGCCTCTCTCCATGGGGTTCACTGGGGTTGCTTCTCAAATAGCACCCTTTTCCCTACGGGCCCTAGTGAGAAGTACTGAGAAGTATAGGGTTTCATTTGGGACACAGCCTGCTGCAGCTCTCTACTTCTGTGCTCCTGACTGCCTTCTGTGCCCCCGAGTGGCTCATGCGAGTCCAGATAAACAAATTAGGCACGTGGTATAGCGTGTGGATTATACCACCCACACACATTTGACAGGACATATATATCCTTCTTATGTATACAAACACATGCAGACGCAAATATTTATCACAGAAAACATGTAGCACAATTTTCTAGATGTTAGAGGTTATATCAGCATCCACGACCACAGCACGGCAGATGGATACGGTACGCTTTTCTGACCGACCGTGACCATGGCCATTACTCTTGGTGGCATGGGACCCGGGCTCGCACCAGCTGGAAAATGGGCTTTTGGTTGGAGGCAGGCAGGGCCTTTAAAAGTAAGCCACATGGAGGGGAAATGAGGCACCAGTAACAGCTCTCCAGCTGGCAGGACCAATTTTTCACGGTAAAGGAAGAAATAGGTCAGAGCCAAGTAGTAGCCGATCTGTTGCTAAGAATATCTCTGGCCACAGTGGACATTTTAGGACTCTTAGGTACTTTCTCTCCACAAGGTACAGGTGACTACTCTATTGTGAGTTTCCAGTGTTTGCCCAGCCAACAAGACAGCCTAATGCTCACAAATAGGTGGAATTGGGAAAAGTCACCTTGAGTACTGTAATTGTCACAAAAAACAAACATTTATGCATGTCAAAATGATTTCCATACACCGTACGTGTTGGACACATTCCAATTCTACCCCTACTCACACAAGTTGTCACTGGGAAGATATGATTCATAGACTTATGATGTGCAATTTGAGCTGTATCAGGTATCAGATTATGTTGTGTTTGGATGGTGTTGAGTGCAATGTTGCACAAATTGACACCTTCAATTCTGTTGATATAATTATGCGAGCAAGAGAAATTCCACCCTTGTATCAAACAGTCATTAAAGGACTCCAAAATCCTCCAAAGGTATTTTTTCTCATTTTTCTCTCATTATTTCATCCAATTTATTGGAGGGTGAAGTCATATGTGTAATGCATGTTGTTGGCTGCTGTGGAACTGTCATATCGCCCTCATAGTTTATTGCCTCTTTGAGATAATATGATTTGAGAACCTCACAATTTGCATTTGCGTCTCCTGTTTCATTACGGTAATGGAGTTAGCTCCACTTTGTGCACTTTGTGCATTGAAGAGAAGAAAGGGTCTGGTGCCAGTTGCAATTAAAGGAAGTTAGACACAATTGGAATTGAGAAGCCACTCCTTGGAGTTTCCATAGCAATAACCAACGGCATAAGGCATTGCTGTTATAATCACTTGGAAATGAAATACAAACAAGCTGTTATTCCTTTTGATATGTTCCAACATCCCTAGTCCCATTATCCCTGTTAAAATATAATGACATTGTCAGTCAGAAAGCACTTTAGCTCTCGCTGAAAGCTTTCACAGAGTCATTGTGACTGATTATACATAATTGTGTATTTTGAAGTGGTTTCGGCTGTGATAATGTTGCTCGTGAGAAAAGCCATAAGAATATATCCAAACAAGTCTTAACGAAACATGTAATAGAACCAAAGTGTTATTTTTATTAGTGATTAAAATGATTTTATTGTTATGGCACATTCAAATTGACAGATTAAACAACACATTAAAACATTTAAGAGATACAATTAAGAGTTTACTAATGGAAAATAAGTGGTCACCTCAGTCAAACACCAATCCTGGTTTCAGGGAGTATTTCTTAGAAAAAGGAAACTACAGTTAAGGCAAAAAGGGACTAAATGATTTCCCTGCAGAGAGAGAGAGAGAGAGAGAGGCTACAAAGCACAATTAACACACGTATCTACTTGGTGGAAAACACTTTCCATTTCTACTCGGATACAGATAGTGCATCACTACAGTGGGTATGGACGATAGGCTGTCTCAGCTTCACTGGTGTTTAGATAGTGTAATATAAGCATTCACGACAGGGAAAGTGGCTGGAGCCAATGACACGCGATCCAATAAACTGATGGCCGGTGGCGGTGGCTTTACTGACACCCCCCTCCAACCCCACTCAAGCCCCCCGCCCGTGTGCTCATATTTGGGAGTAATGCATCACATAACCTGTCCCCTGTGGGGTGTCTTAACAGTCTGATGTTAGGATTTATGCCAAGCGATCAAACATGCCTTATTAGCCTAGCGTAGCCTAGCGCTGGGGCTAACGCTCCCCCACACCGGCTCAAAGACCTAGTGTGGCGCTAGCCCTCCCTCTCACCTTCCCCATTTATTATTACATGCTTAATTATCCTAGCGAAGCGCTGGGGCTAGGCAGCTAGCTCCTTCACACACTGCTAGCCCTCCCTCTTGCCCATTTATTATTACATGCTTAATTATCCTAGCGAAGCACTGGGGCTAGGCAGCTAGCTCCTTCACACACTGCTAGCCCTCCCTCTTGCCCATTTATTATTTACGCTTGACGATCCCTCTGTTAATTCTGGAAAAGAGGAGTCTTTCATCAATTATGAAATAGCCTGTCTGTCCAAAAGGAGAGATTGTGATGTTGAGGTTCAGGTAACGGCTTGTAATGAGTCGGCATGAATTATCAGCCATAGAAATAGGATTTCTGGAACAGGCATCCTCATTTAAGTAAATGGTCATGTTAATGTTCCATGATTCTATTTCTAAGTTATTGATGACTCTATTTCTATGCTCCCCTATCGCTATTGTTATAAATTGTGTATAATTGCACCCACGTTTTGTAGGGATGGTGGTATATTAAGTGCTCTGAGTATCTCGTCTCTCACCACTGTGATTCAGTGTTCCCTTAAAGAAATCAGTGCAAAGGTTCTGAAAGAGCAGCCAAGGCTTAGCCTTCCCCTTCTCCTCTCACACACATACGCATGCACACACACACAGGGAGCCGCTGGGGACGTGTGGATCACTCATTACGCTGGAGTGTGTGTGGGGGTGTGTGTTACTCGTCTCAGTGGAGTGTGTATGTGATTTGTATGTCATTGAATCCCCCCCCCCCCAGAGCATCTTTGCCCTCCCCTGATAAAAGGAGGATCTCAACATCTGAGGGGTTGGGTGGACTTCACAGCAGGGATCAGTCACTCTGAAGAAGAGGGACGGAGGGATTTAAAGAGCATGGGCCAGGAGTGGAAAAGAAGGGATGAAAAAAGAGAAGAGAACTTGATGGCAGGAGGCAGCTCACACATGACCATCACCATCGCTCCCTTACATCCTTGTCTCTCCTTCCCTCACTCTCTCTCTCCTCCTGCAGCTGTGGCTTTCTGAGCATGCCTCTTCGACATCCAACGGCTGAGCACACACGAGTGGGGGAAGGAAGAGAAGCAAGAGAGGGGCGAAAAGAGATTCCAGCAGACCTAGTTTGGGAAGGCACATACAAACAGCACCTCAAGTAGGAGCAAGGAGGGCAAATATTTAGAGATTTTCACATTAAAGGACATTTGAAACTGGGAGAGTTGACAATGCTGTGACAAAGTGATGGCCATTCGCAAGTCCTTTTCGGAGGGGGAAAGAAGATGAGAAAGGAGTGAAAAGAGCTTTTCGTTGATGGCTGTGTGTCTCAATGGGCAGTGGGGCACGTCCGGCATTCGATGGTTGACCGCACTCCGGTGGACATTCTAGGACACTCACCTAGAACGGATCGTCGATCAAAGGGACACATTATTTTTATTGTTCCACCTGAATCTCCGCATTAGGAGCTTTCGGTCGTCAAGGGGAGAGCATCTTTGAAGTGAGAGCACTTGTTATTGAAAAGGACAAGAGGCTTGTTGTTTTTCAGGGATTCAACTTCAAAGATAAACTTTTCCACGTCCTTTCTTTTTGAGGTTGCACACACAGGTCCCTGTTCCCTTCTATGACTCAAAAGGGGTGTGCGGGGGATGATTTTGTGGGTCAACAGAAAGAGAGCGTTGGAATCGCAGTTGTTCGTTTCCTTTTGTCAACACAATATATTGGGAATATCATAGTGTTGGGAACGTGTGAGGATTACAATGGAGACGAAACCTATCATTTGTTGCAGTGGATATCCAATACTCACATAATGAACCCTATCCATCATGTTTTTTCACTCCATGCCACTGTATGGAATTAGTGCTGGGGTTGGCAATTCCACATTGGCATCAAACCGGAAATGTAATGCTGCGAATCATTATGATTGATTATGACTGGAGACGTAAGTGTAAGTGCATTGCTGAATCCATTGCGCTTTTTGTTACTGCTCGGAAGAGCTCCGGGAGAATTTTTTATGCGGCAACTTATCTACAATGTCCAACATCTAAAATGATATCAACCACTGACAGGATTACAAGAACATTAAAGTAATAAAATATCAATTCCCAGTTACTGCAGACACTAAAGGACTACAAATCGATCATGTGGAGGCATTGTGTTTAGAATGTAGAGTTATAGAGTTAGGGCTAAAAATATTATATTTCGATTTTTATTAGGATCCCTAGGCAGCAATGCAGTTTCAAATTTACTCTGCTTGACTGTATCCCTGCTTCTTGAGTACTGAATTGAGGTTGAAGGATAACTATTCATATTTATGAGGGTGTTTTGGGGGAACTGATGGCAGGTCATGCAAGTGGACCTGACTTTGTACAAACAGGCATCTGATGGGACTACAACTATCTGAACCAAATGGTGGTATATACCTGATTCAACCAACAGGACTAAAATGAGCTGATGAACAGAGACAGTTACCACAAATTTATTATAATAACCAACCCTCTTTGAACCCAGGTTTTTGCTTTGACCCACAACTTTCATTTATTTATTAACTCGTTTTTCTTGGACCTATATCTTTTTCTTGGAACTTCATTTTTGTTTGACCTTTGTTTCGTCTTTGGTCTTGGATCTTGGTTTCCCTTTTTTCCTGGACGTCCACCACCTGGTCAGTATGGTGCCACCACCACCCGCCAACAAGCTTCATGTGTGCTTGTCGGCCGTCTTGATCATGGGCAGCATGGCGCTGATGGACGCCTACTTGGTGGAGCAGAACCAGGGGCCCAGGAAGATCGGTGTGTGCATCATGGTCCTCGTGGGGGACATCTGCTTCCTCATCGTCCTACGCTACGTGGCTGTGTGGGTGGGTTCTGAGGTGCGGACCTCCAAGCGTGGCTACGCCATGATCCTATGGTTCTTCTACGTCTTTGTCCTGGAGATCAAGGTCTACTTCGTCTACCAGAACTACAAGGCCGAGGACGGAAAGGGGAGAAGTCTGGACGGTTGGACTGGCGGCGGCGGCGTGGATGGTGTGGCACGGAAAGCGCTGACATTGCTTCTGTCCATTTGCGTGCCCGTGGTCTACGTCACGTTGGTGGCCATCGACCACATGGAGTACGTGCGGCCGCAGAGGAAGAAGGAGGAGATCCGGTGTCGACTCTTCTGGGTGGTGGTGGACTTGCTCGATGTCCTGGACGTGCAGGCCAACCTATGGGAGCCTCAGAGGAGAGGGCTCCCCCTATGGGTGGAGGGACTCATGTTCTTCTACTGCTACATCCTGCTGCTGGTGCTGCCGTGCGTGTCGCTGAGCGAGATCAGCATGCAAGGGGTGAACATCGTGCCCCATAAGATGATGCTCTATCCGATTCTCAGCCTGGTGACTATTAACATCATCACTCTCTTCATTCGAGGTGGGAACATGATTTTCTATAGGGACTCCAGGGTGTCTGGGATACTGATGGGTAAAAATGTGATCGCCATTGTTCTCAAGACATGCAGTTTCGTCCAGTATCGGAGGCATCTCGGCGAGGTCCCGTCTCCCGCCCTTGGGGTTGAGATGCAGAAGAATTGCATTGTCCACGGCCCAAAAGTGACTATGCCTGTGCCCATGCCAATGCCCATGCCACCCCAAGTAGTGATTCAAGACTTCACAACGTTTCCCGAAGAGATGGTGTGTGTGAGTGACACAGAGGTTGAGCAAACGTGACACAGGTCTGGGTGAGAAAGTAATAAAGATACATAACACATTATAAGCTTAATTATAGCACATTATAAAATACTCATTCATGCGTATAACAAGTTATTAAGCATGATGCCTGCAGGGTTTTAGTAAAGTGTCACCAGAACAGTTGACACAAGGAAGCAGTGTAGGGTCACGACAAGTAGGGTCACAACCATTTCCTTGGACCAGGGAGGAAATTACTATAGGGAGAAGTGAATGTGCCCCTCCCAATAATGATGATCTAATGAAGAACAAAAAACAAAAATGAAAGGTTAAAGGGATACTTATACTTGTATAAGATATTGTGCAGAACAAAGTATGATGTACCTTTTAATTTGAGGATGATTTTTGTCTCTTTGTGTACCTGTAAAACTACCTAAAAATATGAATGTGAGGTGCTGGATACAGTAAATGAAAGATATTCCGCACACTCTACTGATCATTGCTGTGTTTATTATTCATTTTAGTATTGTAAAGAGGCAGTTCAATGAACAGTAGAGTACCTTCACTCTGACCGGTCCTCCTTTCCAAACTGTTTTCGTTCTAATGCTGTTTGAGTGTCAATGTGAACCATTTCTATTGAATGACTTGTCTTTGATAAATGAGCCCTGTATTGAAAGAGTTCAGGTTGTGGTTGTTATGTATTTTGCATTCGATTAATTTCTCTATGTGGGACACTAATGTCCCACTTGGCCAAAAGCCAGTAAAAATGCAGAGCGCCAAATTCAAATATATTACTATAAAAATCAAACTTTCATGAAATCACACATGAAAGACACCAAATTAAAGCTACACTTGTTGTGAATCCAGCCAACATGTCTGATTTCAAAAAGGATTTACGGCGAAAGCACACCAAACGATTATGTTAGGTCAGTACATAGCCACAGAAAAACACAGCCATTTTTCCAGCCAAAGAGAGGAGTAACAAAAAGCAGAAATAGAGATAAAATTAATCACTAACCTTTGATGATCTTCATCAGATGACACTCATAGGACTTCATGTTACACAATACATGTATGTTTTGTTCGGTAAAGTTCATATTTATATAAAAAAATCTGAGTTTAGGCGGGACGCTACTGTCTCACTTGACAAAAAGCCAGAGAAAATGCAGAGCGCCAAATTCAAATTAATTACTATGAAAATCTAACTTTCATTAAATCACACATGAAAGATACCAAATTAAAGCTACACTGATTGTGAATCCAGCCAACATGTCAGAATTCAAATAGGCTTTTCGGCAAAAGCAAACGATGCTATGACCTGAGGATAGCACAATAGTAAACAAAGACAGAGAAGTATATTTCAACCCTGCAGGCGCGACACAAAACGCAGAAATAAAAATATAATTCATGCCTTACCTTTGACGAGCTTCTGTTGTTGGCACTCCAATATGTCCCTTAAACATCACAAATGGTCCTTTTGTTCGATTAATTCCGTCGATATACACTGCTCAAAAAAATAAAGGGAACACTAAAATAACACTGAATGAATGAAATATTCTTATTAAATACTTTTTTCTTTACATAGTTGAATGTGCTGACAACAAAATCACACAAAAATTATCAATGGAAATCAAATTTATCAACCCATGGAGGTCTGGATTTGGAGTCACACTCAAAAGTAAAGTGGAAAACCACGCTACAGGCTGATCCAACTTTGATGTAATGTCCTTAAAACAAGTCAAAATGAGGCTCAGTAGTGTGTGTGGCCTCCACGTGCCTGTATGACCTCCCTACAACGCCTGGGCATGCTCCTGATGAGGTGGCGGATGGTCTCCTGAGGGATCTCCTCCCAGACCTGGACTAAAGCATCCGCCAACTCCTGGACAGTCTGTGGTGCAACGTGGCGTTGGTGGATGGAGCGAGACATGATGTCCCAGATGTGCTCAATTGGATCCAGGTCTGGGGAACGGGCGGGCCAGTCCATAGCGTCAATGCCTTCCTCTTGCAGGAACTGCTGACACACTCCAGCCACATGAGGTCTAGCATTGTCTTGCATTAGGAGGAACCCAGGGCCAACCGCACCAGCATATGGTCTCACAAGGGGTCTGAGGATCTCATCTCGGTACCTAATGGCAGTCAGGCTACCTCTGGCGAGCACATGGAGGGCTGTGCGGCCCCCCAAAGAAATGCCACCCCACACCATGACTGACCCACCGCCAAACCAGTCATGCTGGAGGATGTTGCAGGCAGCAGAACGTTCTCCACGGCGTCTCCAGACTCTGTCACGTCTGTCACATGTGCGTGTGAACCTGCTTTCATTTGTGAAGAGCACAGGGCGCCAGTGGCGAATTTGACAATCTTGGTGTTCTCTGGCAAATGGCAAACGTCCTGCACGGTGTTGGGCTGTAAGCACAACCCCCACCTTTGGACGTCGGGCCCTCATACCACCCTCATGGAGTCTGTTTCTGACCGTTTGAGCAGACACATGCACATTTGTGGCCTGCTGGAGGTCATTTTGCAGGGCTCTGGCAGTGCTCCACCTACTCCTCCTTGCACAAAGGCGGAGGTAGCGGTCCTGCTGCTGGGTTGTTGCCCTCCTACGGCCTCCTCCACGTCTCCTGATGTACTGGCCTGTCTCCTGGTAGCGCCTCCATGCTCTGGACACTACGCTGACAGACACAGCAAACATTCTTGCCACAGCTCGCATTGATGTGCCATCCTGGATGAGCTGCACTACCTGAGCCACTTGTGTGGGTTGTAGACTCCGTCTCATGCTACCACTAGAGTGAAAGCACCGCCAGCATTCAAAAGTGACCAAAACATCAGCCAGGAAGCATAGGAACTGAGAAGTGGTCTGTGGTCACCACCTGCAGAACCACTCCTTTATTGGGGGTGTCTTGCTAATTGCCTATAATTTCCACCTTTTGTCTATTCCATTTGCACAACAGCATGTGAAATTTATTGTCAATCAGTGTTGCTTCCTAAGTGGACAGTTTGATTTCACAGAAGTGTGATTGACTTGGATTTACATTGTGTTGTTTAAGTGTTCCCTTTATTTTTTTGAGCAGTGTATATCCAAAATGTCCATTTATTTGGCGCGTTTGATCCAGAAAAACACCGGTTCCAACTTGCTCAAACGTGACTACAAAATATCTCAAAGGTTACCTGTAAACTTTGCCAAAGAATTTCAAACTACTTTTGTAATACAACTTTAGGTATTTTTTAACGTTAATTATCGATAAAATTGAAGACGGGATGATCTGTGTTCAATACAGGATTAAAACCAACTATAGCTAGCTTTCTGGTCACGCGTTTCTATCTAACAGGACACTTCATGTGACTCTCGTTCAAGATGGCCGTACTTCTTCATTACACAAAGGAATAACCTCAACCAATTTCTCAAGACTGTTGACATCCAGTGGAAGCGGTAGGAACTGCAAGCAGGTCCCTTAGAAATCTGGTTTCCCAATGAACTCTAATTGAAAAGAGAGTGACCTCAAAAAAAATAATTCTGAATGGTTTGTCCTCGGGGTTTCACATGCTAAATAAGTTCTGTTATACTCACAGACATGATTCAAACAGTTTTAGAAACATCAGAGTGTTTTCTATCCAAATCTACTAACAATATGCATATCTTATCTTCTGGGGATGAGTAGCTGGCAGTTGAATTTGGGTATGCTTTTCATCCAAATGTGAAAATGCTGCCCCCTATCCTAGAGAAGTTAAGCGATATGCGTAACACTGAAGAGCTTTAAAAGAAAAAAGAGCAATTTAAAGCATTTCTTTTACAATAATTTTGCTAAGAAAAGTTGCCTTTTTTCTTAGACAATTTCTTACTGTTCACTGTGGTCAACAAAATAAGATTGAAGAAAATACTTAAATGCGACTGGAATATGTGTGCTCAAAAATAGGCCTTTATCAAGTATGTTCTGAATATGAAAATGAGAGACGTCTGCTAACTTGTTCTGACATGCGCTTATGAAGCTGAGCTTTTGAGGTAAGCTGTACGTGTATGATTGCAAAGACAGATATTTGTTTTGAAAGAAGACGTTTTATCAAAAGAGAGATATTCTACACACATTCGTGTTCAGACAGAGAAATCACAAGACAACTTCTGTCCTGTGAAAACGACATATTTTTTAAATAATTGAGGCATGGCTGTTCTCTTCACTTCCTCCATTCACGCTCGGAAGATGCGTTGACCTTTTTCAAAAGTACAATTTCAGTATACATAAGAAAAACTATATCAAGTGCATAATTAACCCAAAGACATTGGATTTGGCAATCAGTGCTCCCTCAAAAAATAAGGGCATGACGCCTCTGCATTCAGTGTTGGTAGAGAATATATTCCGACTCACAGTATGAGTTCCATGTTTGAGAAATGTAACTAATACACAATATCAAAATTCTGTTTACAGTTTTCTCAGAAAGACCATGCTGCATAATTGGTGTGGTATCCATGGCTACCAAATATCTTATGATGACTCTGATATCTGCAGTATGAGGAAGATAAGTTAACAATTATTTAAGTGTCGCTAGCTAGATCATTAAATTTCCTTCTGTATTGTTCTCTGATATTGTTTTACAAATCACATCAAATCAAATTTTATTTGTCACATACACATGGTTAGCAGATGTTAATGCGAGTGTAGCGAAGTGCTTGTGCTTCTAGTTCCGACAATGCAGTAATAACCAACAAGTAATCTAACCTAACAATTCCACAACTACTACCTTATACACACATGTGTAAAGGGATAAAGAATATGTACATAAAGATATATGAATGAGTGATGGTACAGAACGGCATAGGCAAGATGCAGTAGATGGTATAGAGTACAGTATATACATATGAGATGAGTAATGTAGGGTATATAAACATAAAGTGGCATAGTTTAAAGTGGCTAGTGATACATGTATTACATAAAGATGGCAAGATGCAGTAGATGATATAGAGTACAGTATATACACATACATATGAGATGAGTAATGTAGGGTATGTAAACATTATATTAAGTGGCATTGTTTAAAGTGGCTAGTGATACATTTTTTAAAGTGGCTGGAGTTGAGTCAGTATGTTGGCAGCGGCCACTAAATGTTAGTGGTGGCTGTTTAACAGTCTGATGGCATTGAGATAGAAGCTGTTTTTCAGTCTCTCGGTCCCTGCTTTGATGCACCTGTACTGACCTTGCCTTCTGGATGATAGCGGGGTGAACAGGCAGTGGCTCGGGTGGTTGTTGTCCTTGATGATCTTTATGGCCTTCCTGTGACATCGGGTGGTGTAGGTGTCCTGGAGGGCAGGTAGTTTGCCCCCGGTGATGCGTTGTGCAGAGCTCACTACCCTCTGGAGAGCCTTACGGTTGTGGGCGGAGCAGTTGCCGTACCAGGCGGTGATACAGCCCGACAGGATGCTCTCGATTGTGCATCTGTAGAAGTTTGTGAGTGCTTTTGGAGACAAGCCAAATTTCTTCAGCCTCCTGAGGTTGAAGAGGCGCTGCTGCGCCTTCTTCACAACGCTGTCTGTGTGGGTGGACCAATTCAGTTTGTCCGTGATGTGTACACCGAGGAACTTAAAACTTTCCACCTTCTCCACTACTATCCCGTCGATGTGGATAGGGGGGTGCTCCCTCTGCTGTTTCCTGAAGTCCACAATCATCTCCTTTGAATTGTTGACGTTGAGTGTGAGGTTATTTTCCTGACACCACACTCCGAGCCCCCTCACCTCCTCCCTGTAGGCCGTCTCATCGTTGTTGGTAATCAAGCCTACCACTGTAGTGTCGTCCGCAAACTTGATGATTGAGTTGGAGGCGTGCATGGCCACGCAGTCGTGGGTGAACAGGGAGTACAGGAGAGGGCTCAGAACGCACCCTTGTGGGGCCCCAGTGTTGAGGATCAGCGGTGGAGATGTTGTTACCTACCCTCACCACCTGGGGGCGGCCCGTCAGGAAGTCCAGGACCCAGTTGCACAGGGCGGGGTCGAAACCCAGGGTCTCGAGCTTGATGACGAGTTTGGAGGGTACTATGGTGTTAAATGCTGAGCTGTAGTTGATGAACAGCATTCTCACATAGGTATTCCTCTTGCCCAGATGGGTTAGGGCAGTGTGCAGTGTGGTTGCGATTGCGTCGTCTGTGGACCTATTGGGTCGGTAAGCAAATTGGAGTGGGTCTAGGGTGTCAGGTAGGCTGGAGGTGATATGGTCCTTGACTAGTCCCTCAAAGCACTTCATGATGACGGAAGTGAGTGCTACGGGGCGGTAGTCGTTTAGTTCAGTTACTTTAGCTTTATGGGAACAGGAACAATGGTGGCCCTCTTGAAGCATGTGGGAACAGCAGACTGGGATAAGGATTGATTGAATATGTCCTTAAACACACCAGCCAGCTGGTCTGCGCATGCTCTGAGGACGTGGCTGGGAATGCCGTCTGGGCCCGCAGCCTTGCGAGGGTTAACACGTTTAAATGTTTTACTCACCTCGGCTGCAGTGAAGGAGAGCCCGCAGGTTTTGGTAGCGGGCCGTGTCAGTGGCACTGTATTGTCCTCAAAGCGAGCAAAATATTATTTAGTCTGTCTGGGAGCAAGACATCCTGGTCCGCGACGGGGCTGGTTTTCTTTTTGTAATCCGTGATTGACTGTAGACCCTGCCACATACCTCTTGTATTACAATGCCTTTACATCAGCACTCTTCATTTACGGTTAGGCTTTGAACCCTTAAAAGCACATTATTTATAGAGTAAGTATTACAGTATGCAGGCAATGTTCAAACGAAATATTCCATCTCACAATTTATTCCTCACTTTTTGGACCCTAAGGGAAAATAATAAAATACAATAAACTTCATTTAAATATGATCAAGGACACAATGTACACTGCTGCTGGGCAGTTATTCCTGTTGTAGGAGGTGTCTGTTGCTGAGGTTGTCTATAAGGAATGGGTAAGTGAAATGGAATTCATTGAAAGTACAGCAACCATTAATACAACTTAATTATGGAATGCAGTTAATATAGAGTGCAGTGGTCTTAAGGTCCTCTGATGGGTCAAATTCTGCCCCATACTCACACACGTATATTATATATGCACAAATACAGATGCAGTATCTTTTTGCACACGTTACATCACAGCACAGCATGCCACACTTGCCTGGGTCAAAATCACCTCCAGAAAATTGAAATAACAAATGCCACCCTGCAACTGGATCCTGGACTTACTGACAGGCCAACCCCAGGTGGTGAGGGTAGGCAACAACATCACCAAGGAAATTAAAGTATTTTGTGCAAGTTTTTCTTTTGACCAATGACTTCACTGCAAAAACTGATGTTTGTCCAAAAGACGCAAACATCACTGCAGTCAAACATCCTATACCTATGAGGAATACTTATGTGAGAATGCTGTTCATTGACTATAGCTCAGCGTTCATTAATTTATGGAAATCCTGCGGTGCAGGAAAATTCTCAGCAACAACAGAGTGATCAAATTAAGAGTCTTTATCTGTAGTCCCCTCCAAGCTCGTCACCAAGCTCGGGATCCTGGGACTGAACACCTTCTGCAACTGGATCCTGGACTTACTGACAGGCCAACCCCAGGTGGTGAGGGTAGGCAACAACACCTCCGCCACACTGACACTCAACATGGGGCCCCTCAGGAGTGTGTGCTTAGCCCCCTCCTGTACTCCCTGTTCACCCACGCATAACTCCAACACTATCATCAAGTTGACACCAGCGGAACCCCAAAAGGTGCTTCCAGGAACCTTTTCCCTGAGGAATCTTGTAACGGCAGTCTAAGTCGTCCTCCTCATCGGACGAGGAGAGGCGAGAAGGATCGGAGGACCAATTTGCGGAGTGGTAAGTTTCCATGGTAATTTAATAGACACGAAAACAATACACGATACAAAACAACAAACGAACATACCGTAACAGTCCCGTGTGGCGAAACACTAACACAGGAACAAACACCCACAAACCACACGTGAAACCCCTGGCTGCCTAAGTATGATTCTCAATCAGGGACAACGATTGACAGCTGCCTCTGATTGAGAATCATACCAGGCCGAACACAAAATACCAACATAGAAAAACACACATAGACAACCCACCCCAACTCACGCCCTGACCATACTAAATAAATACAAAACAAGGGAAAACAGGTCAGGAACGTGACAGAACCCCCCCCTCAAGGTGCGAACACCGGGCGCACCACCTAAAATTCTAGGGGAGGGTCTGGGTGGGCGTCTGTCCGCGGTGGCGGCTCTGGCGCGGGACGTGGACCCCACTTCAACAATGTTTTTGTCCGCCTCCTTAATCGCCCCCGTGGCCTCTTATGAGCGGCGATCCTCGCCGCCGACCTTGGCCTGGGAACCCTAGCCATGGGTCCCGAATGAACGGAGAAATCCGGCAGCGCCGGACAGGCGGGAGACTCCGGAGTGAAGGATGCCTCCGGCAGCTCCAGAGTGAAGGGCGATTTTGGCTCTGCAGGCTCTGGCGGATCCTGGCTGGCTGGCAGCTCTGGCAGGTCCTGGCTGACTGACAGCTCCGGCAGGTCCTGGCTGACTGACAGCTCCGGCAGGTCCTGGCTGGCTGACAGCTCTGGCAGATCCTGGCTGGCTGGCTCTGGCAGCTCCTGGCTGGCTGGCTCTGGCAGCTCCTGGCTGGCTAGCTCAGACAGCGCTGGGCAGGCAGGCAGCTTAGACAGCTCTGGGCAGGCAGGCAGCTCAGACAGCTCTGGGCAGGCAGACAGCTCAGACAGCTCTGGGCAGATGAGAGACTCTGGCTGCGCTGGAGAAGAGGACGGCTCTGACAGCGCTGGACAGGTGGGAGCTACTTTAGAGAGAACCCGAAGAGACAGCCTGGTGCGGGGGGCTGCCACCGGAGGACTGGTACGTGGAGGTGGCACCGGATATACCGGACCGTGAAGGAGTACAACAGCTCTTGAGCACCGAGCCTGCCCAACCTTACCCGGTTGAATGTTCCCCGTAGCCCTGCCAGTGCGGCGAGGTGGAATAGCCCGCACTGGGCTATGCTGGCGAACCGGGGACACCATTTGTAAGGCTGGTGCCATGTACGCCGGCCCGAGGAGACGCACTGGAGACCAGATGCGTTGGGCCGGCTTCATGGCACCCGGCTCGATGCCCAACCTAGCCCGGCCAGTGCGGCGAGGTGGAATAGCCCGCACTGGGCTAAGCACGCGTACTGGGGACACCGTGCGCTCCACCGCATAACACGGTGTCTGACCAGTACGACGCCCTCTCACTCCACGGTAAGCACGGGGAGTTGGCTCAGGTCTCCTACCCAGCTTAGACACACTCCGCGTGTGCCCCCCCCCCCCCCCCCCCCAAGAAATTTTTGGGTCTGACTCTCGGGCTTCCAACCGCGTCGCCGCGCTGCCTCCTCATACCAGCGCCTCTCTGCCTTCGCTGCCTCCAACTCTGCCTTGGGACGGCGATATTCCCCTGGCTGAGCCCAGGGTCCTTTGCCATCCAGGATCTCTTCCCAAGTCCACGAGTCCTGTGTCTTCTGCCGCTGCTGCTGCTGTCCTTTCCCACTCTGCTTGGTCCGTTGGTGGTGGGCGAAACACTAACAAAGGAACAAACACCCACAAACCACACGTGAAACCTCGGCTGCCTAAGTATGATTCTCAATCAGGGACAACGATTGACAGCTGCCTCTGATTGAGAATCATACCAGGCCGAACACAAAATACCAACATAGAAAAACACACATAGACAACCCACCCCAACTCACGCCCTGACCATACTAAATAAATACAAAACAAGGGAAATAAGGTCAGGAACGTGACAAATCTTCCATGTCCCATTTATTATATTATGAATATTAGTAATAATAACAACAATAATAATAACAAAATAACATTGATTAGCACACTTGTAAAGTCACACAAACATTTTATTGACTTTGAAGTCACAGAAAACCAAACATGCAATCAATAAATAAAGTACAATGTCAACCGTTGACGGACGTTCATATTTGATGTGTATCGACAACAAGATAGGAGCCTATACTAAAAATACAATAGTATTTATTGTCATCAACTATACCAACCAAAGACCCCATCTTACTGATACAAATTATATGTTTACATATAGTAGAGAATATTTCACAGGTCAATCATGAAGAGAAACTAACAAAGCATTAGCACATCAAATAACACCTTTATAAGTGGTTTCTAATTTTAGTAATTTGGCTGTTACAACTGACCTCGTGTTACTTTGTGCTCTGGTCTCCTCTACAGCAAAAAGTTTGCCATTCAACATTTGTTTGTAATTTAACTCTCTCATCAATTGCCACATCACATTTCTGAATGCACAGCATAGTGCTTCTCCCTGATGCTGCATACTCAATGTTAAAAAGGAAATGGACCCCTATTGCCACTCCCAATCCCATGGAGATGTCCTCCTGCTCTTCAGTGAGTAGCTCCTCTCTGACCAGGAAGAGCTGGATGTGGCTTAGAGGGATTCCCCTCTATTGGTACGGTAGGTGATGGGAACTTAACACACTGTAAGCCAACTTGGATCTTCTTTGAGGAGGTAGGGAAGGATCCAAATGGCCGCAGTGACATTGAGACCTTAAAATGGAGGGGGTGTAATAAAGAAGCTAGATTAGAATAAATACAATGAGAACGGCTGCATACTGTACAGGGTACATAAGGATTGTCATGACGGATCATTGGGACCGAGGTCAAAGGAGCAGACCTAGTCAGTTGCATAATTAGAGACGGTCTTGTTATACTGCTGGAAATGTGATGGAATAACAATGTGAGAAAAACATATACCAGCCTGCACATTATGGTCTGGGCAGGCACAATGATGCCCACCCCGTCTGGTCTCAACGAGGGGTACTTTTGAATGAGCGCTGTGCACACATCCACGTATTGCCGGGTAGTGGAGTACCTAAAGCATAAGAGAAACATACAAGATTACATTTAGACTAACAATTCAAATGACATTGATTGTTGGTGTTGATTATCATCAAGTAAAAGTGTAGTATTTGCTATGCTATTAGCTGCAGTGATTATGACAAGATAATATAGAGAGGGAGAGTATGGCGGACAGGTGTAACAGAACACACAATAATCACACTGTAAATACATTCATTCACCATTCAGTTACAAGTGGGGAAGATAAATAACAAAGAAGACACAATAATCACACTGCAAATACATCCAAATTCTTTATAGAGGCTAACCTGTTTGTAGATCCATAGTGAGCTATTTTTCACATTGCCTTGCTTTAATCTGAAATACAGAGGACAATCCCAATACACCAGTGTGAAAGACATACATTAAACACATAAACATGAGTAACATTAGTTGATATCAAATGTAATATCTAATCGGTTTTCTTTTTCAATTTCTTTCTCAAGTTTAACATAACCTAGATTGGGAAATCTCTCTCTTTCTCTGTCTTACCTGTTTGTGGAGGCTGTGGAAAGATCGATGCTGTAGACGAGAAGCAGGTACAGGGAGTGAACATGAATAACGGGCCGGCCGAGGCATGGGCGTGGTAGCCTGACAATCCTGCTGAGGCGTGTGAGCCCGACGAGCCGGCTGAAGCGTTGGAGCCTGATGGGCCGGCTGAGGCATGACGTGGGATTGTGGGTTTTACATTGCACCATTGTAACACCGCTCCCCACACGGGAGCGTTCTCAGCCCTCTCCTGTACTTGATGTTCACCCATGACTGCGTGGCCATGCACACCTCTAACTCAATCATCAAGTTTGCTGACAACATTACAGTGGTAGGCTTGATTACCAACAACGACGAGACAGCCTACAGGGAGGAGGTGAGGGCCTTCGGAGTGTGAATAATCTCTCACACAATGTCAGAAAAACAAAAGAGATGATCATGGACTTCAGGAAACAGCAGAGGGAGCACCCCCCTATCCACATCGACAGGACAGCAGTGGAGAAGGTGGAAAGTTTTAAGTTCCTCGGTGTAAATATCACCGACAAACTGAAATGGTCCACGCACACCGACAGTGCGGTGAAGAAGGCGCAATAGCGCCTCTTCAACCTCAGGAGGCTGAAAAAAATTGGGCTTGTCACCGAAAACCCTTACTAACTTTTACAGGTGCACAATTGAGAGCATCCTGTCGGGCTGTATCACCGCCTGGTACGGAAACTGCATAACCAACTGCACACTCCCCACAACCACCCTCTTCGAGGAGAGCTCTAGTGTTTCCGCAGTTCAAGTATGCAGACATTTGAGCAGTCTTGCACAAACTGGGATATTTTCTGGCTGGCATTTACAGTTATACTCACATGTTTTCAAGTACTTGTGACAACTAATGCATTCTGATTATTGCATAGATTGTAATGGACACCTATGATGTGTGTAAAATACGTTTTGAAGGTTGAAATGACTATAGTGAGCTAACGCGAAGCTGTTTTCCAGCTTTGTGTGTCGCCATGTTTGTTGACATTATACAATGCATTCTGGGTGTCACATTCTGGGTGTCGCTACTTCTGTGAACATTGTGTCCAAAAATAAACAGGTCACATTCAGGACATAACTTTGTAAGGACTGTGTTTGTGCAAAATGTTTCTGTGAAAAAACAGTGGCCAGCTCAAATGCTGACTATTGTGTCAATCGAAACTGGACGTTGTAAATAAGCGTTCTAATCACACCGGTTTGAGCATACGCTGCAGGGACCACTGTAGAATGACCACACCCGTTTGTTGGTACGTGTGAAAAGGTTAAGCTAATATCATTCAAACTTTAAAATGTGCAGAACAGTCTAGATTGAGTTGCTTGTATACAACATTTTGATAACATTTATACTTTCTAAACTACTTAACTTTTTGTCCTTCTTAAAAGCACTTTCGTGGGATTTCTTCAACATTCTAAAGGTCCCAATGTTATGAACTCCCAGACTTCCAACATTCTACTCATTGTAAAAAAAAGGTTTTTGTTGTTGACACAAATCAGCTACTTTGACCACTTTCCCAACACATTAGATAACAACTTAGAGCATATGAAATCTTAGTCTAGTTCTCTGCTTTTCAAATCTAGAATCAGAACAGAAATATATTCTACCAATCAAACGTCACAGCTGCAACTGCATCAAAAACATTCACTCAAAAATATATATTTTTTTGGGGGGGACCAACACTTTGCAAATCTAAAATCAGAACACTTCTTTCACGACCACAAAATAAGTTTAAAGAGCTAAAGGAAGTCCCACAAAAAAATGTAATGGAAAATTACCATTTAAAAAAATAATAATTATACTTTGTTTTTTATTGTAGGAACACAAAGAAAGTACAAATAAAGTAAAATAAAAGAACAACAAAAAAGATCTGGCAGTTACAGTGCACGTCATACCTTCATCATCATATCATCATATTAGTTACATTGACATCTTTGAATTAGACCTTTTTCAAGTACGAAACCCATTTTTCCCAGTATTCCTGACCTCTCTCCTGTTGAGTTCTTAAAGCAAAGGTCATACGCTCCATGTGGTGTATTTCTTCTACAATGTCTATCCATTGTGTCACTGTGGGAGGGTCTTTTTGTAGCCATTTCCTAGTGATAGCCTTTTTACTGGCTGCCAGTAGGACCTTCAAGAGGTACTTTTCTCTATTGTATCTACTGTATCAGGTATTTCACCCAAGTACAAAGAAATTAATTTGTTTGTTCTATGTCAAATCCCATTATTTTTCCAATGTTAGATCTTATTTCTCCCCAGTAAGTTTCGATTGCGGGGCAAGTCCAAAAGATATGAGAGTGGTCCGCCCTCAATAGACCGCGTCCTCTCCAACAAGGGTGTAGTGAGCCAGTCTGTTTTGATTTCAGTTTAGGTGTCATGAAGAAACGTATAACATTCTTCCAACAGAATTCTCTCCATGACCTTGAGTTGGTGGAGCTTTGTTGAGTCTCTAATATGTTCAACCATGTTTCATCAGTTATTCCAATGTTAAGTTCCTCCTCCCATTTCTTTTTAATATAGTTTGTAGAATGTTTCTTTGAGGATTGAATACCCAAGTAGAGATTTTAAATGTTTTTTTTGTTACTCCCCAAGTTGTATGCATTAGTGAATACTTGGATTAAGTTGGCCCAATGGGTCAGTCACTTTTATCTCCCTTAAGAAATAGTGTCGAACTTGTAGGTATCTGTAAAAATCTTGTTTATCCAAGCCATGTTATTTACTTAGGTCCTGGAAGTTATCTAGGTCCCCATTCCTTATAATTGTACTGAATGATGTGATGCCTTTCTGCGTCCATTGTTTAAATCTGCTGTCCTGAGTTGCAGGGATGAAGCTGGGGTCGTATGCGGGCCAACTCAGCAGTTTGATCTCTCTGTCTAAATTATTTTTCTTAACTAGCCTAAACCATGTCTTCAGAGAGAAATTAATCCACTGATTTTGTCTGTTGTATATTTCTATTACCATGTCCTTATTTCCCAAAACTGACTGTATGGGTATCTCTGTCAAAGTAGTCTCGATGTCTTCTATTTGCATTCGTATTCTGAATTGCAACAACACACCAGAGTCAATTGGGCTGACACATAATAATCTTTTAGGTTTGGTAAGGCCATACCCCCACAGTTTTTTGGTAATTGTAATGTTATATATCTAATTCTTGGTCTCTTACTGTTCCAGATAAACCTTGATATCCGTTTATCCCATTCCCTAAACTGTTTATGTGGGATTTCTATGGGCAGTGATTGGAACAAATACAGTAACTTTGGCAGGATGTTAATTTAGATTGTTTCAAAAAGATCCAAGATCTAAGGGAAGTGAATTCCACCTGTCTAGGACATCATATATTTTCTTGTTGATGTGATCGTAATTCATGTAATAAAGTTTGGGTGTATCTTTTGGTAGATATACTCCAATATATTTAATGGATGAAGAGGTCCAGTGGAAGGTATACCTACTCCTCAGCTCTTCCTGTGGGGTAGAATTATATACTATGGCTTGAGTCTTGTGTACGTTAAGCACATACCCTGAATATGTTCCAAATGTTTGTAAAACATCCATCAATCTAGGTGCACTTGAGCCTGGGTCTTTAAGGAATAACAGAACGTCATCAGCATACATGCATATCTTATGTTCACTGCCTCTTATTGTTATTCCCTCTAAGGTTGGGTCCTGTCTTATTGCCTGTGCTAATGGTTCAAGGTACAAGGAGAAGTGTGAAAGATTACAGCGTTGTCTTGCCCCTCGCTCTAATTTTATTGTTCGTGTCAAATGTCCATTTATCTTTATTCTAGCGGTCGGACATGAATACAGTGTTTTGATGCACTGTATCACTTCTTTGTTGAAACCAAATCTTTCCAACACTTGGAATAGGTAATCCCATCCCACTGAATCAAATGCTTTTTCTGCATCTAGACTGATTAATATTGCACTTGTCTTATTCTGAGTAATGTGGTCCATGACATGTAGTGTTCTCCTTATATTGTCCTGTGTCTGCCTATTTTGTATGAAACCAGTTTGATCTCCGTCAATCAATTCTGGGATTATGTTCTCCATTCCTTTGCCTGTTATTGATGTATATAGTTTATAATCTGTGTTAAGAATTGTGATAGGTCTATATGAACTGCATTCCTTCTTATCTTTACCCTCTTTTGGGATTACAGATATGATGGCCTCTCTCCATGACGGTGGGAGACCCCCTTCCCGCAGAGTCCAGTTAAAACAGGCCTTAAGTAGAGGTGTTAGTTGTTCTCTGAAGGTCTTGAACCATTCTGAAGGGAAGCCATCAGTGCCTGGAGACTTGTTGACTTTTTGTTGAGATATTGCTTTATTAATTTCTTCTGTGGATATTTCTAAAGTTAGTCTATCATTTTGCTCTGTCCCAATTGAGGGGAGATCAAGTGAGTTCAAAAAGTGCTCTATTGTCTGTGCATCTGCCTTCTCTGGTTGCTTGTACAGATTTGTGTAATATGATTCAAATGCATTCTGTATTTCATCTCATTTGCATGTGATCTTCTTTGTTCTGGGGTCTTTTATTTTGAAAATGGTATTCTGTGCTTGTTGTTTCCTGAGTCTCCATGCTAGTAATTTGGTTGCCTTTGAGCCTGCTTCATAATATCGTTGTTTCAGGAACCTAAGCTTTTTCTCTACTTCGTCTCCATAAATCTGGTCAATTTCCTGTTTTACCTTTTGAATCTCTCGTGATATACAGTAAGAGGGTCTTTGTATTGACTATGAGATCGTTCTAAGTTCCTTAGGGTTTCCTGTAATTTCAGGAGTTTCTGTGCTTTAATATTTTTCTTGAGAGATGATGTGGCTATGATCTTTCCTCTAATAACCGCCTTAGCTGCATCCCACAATGTAGCAGGAGATACTTCCCCATTATCATTATTCTCCAGATAGATGCTCAATTCTGTCTTTATTGATTCGTTGAATGCTGGATCATTCAGCATGCTTGTATTAAGTCTCCATATAGTATTTCATGGTTTGCTATCAAGGTGTAGAGTTAGGTAAACTCCATTATGATCTGATAAGTCGCTCTGCCCGATCCTACAGTCCTTAAGCCTGTGTCTATCTGCACTGTACATGAAAAAGTAGTCTAACCTGGAGTATTCAGTGTGGCGGGCTGAGTAAAAAGTATATTCCTTATCGGTCTTGTGGGTGTCACGCCATACATCGAGCAGTCCTAGATCCTGCAGTATCCTATTGATCTTTTTAGCAACTAGACTAATTTTCCTATTTTGATTTGTGCTGTCCAATTTTGAGTTTAGAAAGCTTTACATTTCAAAAGGAGGAATCAAGACGTTTCTGACAGAATCGTTTCGCTAACAACCTCCTTTTAACCAAATTCTGGAAGTTCTAGTCAACTTAATGTTAAAGCCTTGCGACCTTGATGTTAAAACTCCATTGACTGTCTTGCAATGTTAGAAGACAAACCAGCGCAGAGCCTGTGGTCTAGTGGTAACTCCAAGACACTACTAAACATGTGTAACTCTTGATACTTTTTTGTTCTCACTGTTACTTTTTCACTGTTATAATTTGCATGAGTTATGTTACGGGTCTCGTTGCCATCCCCCCTAGACTGTCGAGCCAAAGGGATTCGTAACAATCACAATACAACATGTCAACCATACAACATTGCTACCATAAATTCTGATCATCATCATTTATCCACTAACTTGACCAATAATTTATCCTGTATCAGGACTTAAAATATCAGGACAAAGTATATATTTATGAATAAAACACATATTCTTCAGAATGTGGATGAGTTCTTCTCAGTACCAATGTGTCAATCATTGATATGTGGATGATGGATTGATTGAAGTAATGTTAGCAATTACATCAGAGGGGATAGCTGATTCCATATGAAGATCCGTGCATCTCCATTCTGGTCTACTCCTCACCCAAATATATGTGGATTAAATTTAGTTTTAGAAATGCTTTATGGAAAATATATTTGCCAAAAACCTTTTCAATAAAGATCCCAATTATAAGTGACTACCTTATAAAAACCTATTGTTGTAAGACCAGTATTTGCCTACCACAATTACGAATAAATGAATATAAATATTTCTGGTCCAAGTCTGAACCATAATGCTAATCAACAGGAGAGATGGAGTTTGCCATGTTGCACCCTCTGCCATCACCCTCTACTAACCTTCCCCTTTCACTCTACTGAAGTTCAGACAGAGACAGACAAGGAGAGGTTGGAGCAGGGGGCTGCCACACTGGGTGTCCGTGGAACAATTGTTGTGGGGGTTAAGTGCCTTGCTCAAGGGCACAACAGCAGGCAGCTCACTTCCAGATTTTTCCCATCAGACCCAGGATTTGAACTGGGAACTCTCCGGTTGCTTGCTCGCCCTTTCAAACTGCTAGGCTACCTGTCACCCTAGACAGAAAGCTTGTTGTATCCCCATTAATTTCAATGGAGGAATGCAGGCTTCAACTACCTAAACAAAATTATTTTGAGAGATAAAAACACATTTTAAGGCTTATGCTACGTTGAAGATACCCATTATGATGCTATAGTACTCACTCAAGCCTACTGTACTAGCCCACTTTAACCAACTATAATAACTCCACACCTACAAACCACCCCCAAATAATTCACTTGAACTAACCCATAGCCTATGACAACCCTATTCCTACCATTACTACTGCAGTCACTACCACTACTATTTCACAACCATAAATACTTCAAAACTAGCGAGCACACATATTTTCTTTAGGAAATGTCATTTTCTAGTATTTAATAATTTAGAAAAATAATTTTTGTTTACTTGTATGTGCTGTTCAGCTTCTAGCTTTTAGCTGCCAAGTACAGCCTATCACAGATATTCAAGGTTTAAAAAGGTTTCTAAAGTTTGTAATGACCACTTAAAAATGTCAGGCTTGATTTGCCCTAACTAAAAATGTATCAACCCCTACAAAGATGTTCATAAATTATAATCCACATTTTCTGTTACTGCAGGATTATTTTCCTGCTGTGAGAAAATTGACAAATTAAGACCCTGCATCTGTACATGTAATAATAATAATAATAAACTACTCCAACTACATACTAATAAGGTATCAAATACTACTAAGTGGCCAACACAAAGCAAAAAAGTCCCAAAACTCTTTATTTTCCCCCAAAACATTAGGCATTGAATAATGTTATTTTTTAAATGTACCATATGTATTTAAAGTATACTATAAAAGTGTATTTTGATGCACTTCTTAAGGTTTCACCGACTACTGCCCAACTTCCCATTGAAATGAATAGACCCCTTAGCAGCGTCACCTCTTCTATAAATGGGTGTATGTGTGCCTTATACCACAGAGTTTTCTTATACTCATACCCAGATTGAGTTGAATAGTCTACCAGCTGGACACACCAAATTATTCCAATGTGAAACACTTGGTAATATTTGGTTGAGACGTTGATCATGGAGATTACAACCTACACTGAACAAACAACATGTAAAGTGTTGGTCCCATGTTTCATGAGCTGAAATACAGTGGCAAGAAAAAGTATGTGAACCCTTTGGAAATTCCTGGATTTCTGCATAAATTGGTCATCAAATTTGATCTGATCTTCATCTAGGTCACAACAATGGACAAACACAATCTGCTTAAACTAATAACACACAAACAATAATACGTTTATGTCTTTATTGAACACACTGTGTAAACACTCACAGTGCAGGGTGGGAAAAATATGTGAACCCTTGGATTTAATGACTGGTTGACCCTCCTTTGGCAGCAATAAACTCAACCAAATGTTTTCTGTAGTTGAGGATCAGACCTGCACACTGATCAGGAGGAATTTTGGGCCATTCCTCTTTACAAAACTGTTTCAGTTCAGCAATAATCTTGGGATGTCTGGTGTGAACTGCTCTCTTGAGGTCATGCCACAGCATCTCAATCGGGTTAAGGCCAGAAGGAGTATTTTCTTCTGTTGAAGCCATTCTGTTGTTGATTCACTTCGGTGTTTTGGGTCGTTGTCCTGTTGTGTCACCCAACTTCTGCTGAGCTTCAATTGGCGGACAGATAGCCTTACACCTCCTGCAAAATGTCTTAATAAACTTGGGAATTCATTTTTCCGTCAATGATAGCAAGCTGTCCAGGCCCTGAGGCAGCAAAGCAGCCCCAAACCATGATGCTCCCTCCACCATACTTTACAGTTGGGATGAGGTTTTGATGTTGGTGTGCTGTACCTTTTTTTCTCCACACATAGTGTTGTGTGTTCCTTCCAAACAACTCAACTTTAGTTTAATCTGTCCACAGAATATTTTGTCAGAAGCGCTGTGGAACATCCAGGTGCTCTTTTGCGAACTTCAGACGCGTAGCAATGTTATTTTTGGACAGCAGTGGCTTCTTCTGTGGTGTCCTCCCATGAACACCATTCTTGTTTAGTGTTTTACGTATCGTAGACTCGTCAACAGAGATGTTAGCATGTTCCAGAGATTTCTGTAAGTCTTTAGCTGACACTCTAGGATTCTTCTTAACCTCATTGAGCATTCTGCACTGTGCTCTTGCAGTCATCTTTGCAGGACGGCCACTCCTAGGGAGAGAGCAACAGTGCTTTTTGGTAGACAATTTGTCTTACCGTGGACTGATGAACATCAAGACTTTTAGAGATACTTTTGTAACCCTTTCCAGCTTCATGCAAGTCAACAATTCTTCATCTTAGGTGTTCTGAGATCTCTTTTTTTCGAGGCATGGTTCACATCAGGCAATGCTTCTTGTGAATAGCAAACTCAAATTTTGTGAGTGTTTTTTTATAGGGCAAGGCAGCTCTAAACAACATCTCCAATCTCGTCTCATTGATTGGACTCCAGGTTAGCTGACTCCAATAAGGTTTTGGAGAAGTCATTAGCCTAGGGGTTCACATACTTTTTCCAACCTACACTGAATGTTTAAATTATGTATGTCTTCAATATAGATAAGAAAAATACAATCATTTATGTGCTATTAGTTTAAGCACACTTTGTTTTTCTATTGTTGTGACTTAGATGAAGATCAGATCAAATTTTATGAACAATTTATGCAGAAATCCAGGTAATTCCGAAGGGTTCACATACTTTTTCTTGCCACTGTAAAAGATCCCAGAATTGTTTCATATGCACAAAAAGCTTATTTCGCTCAAATGTAAATGCTGTGCGCAAATTTGTTTACATCCCTGTTAGTGAGCATTTCTCCTTTGCCAAGATAATCCATCCACCTGACAGGTGTGGCATATCAAGAAGCTGATTATACAGCATGATCCTTACACAGGTGCACCTTGTGCTGGGGACAATAAAAACCCATTCTGAAAGGTACATTTTTATCAACACAATGCCACATTCCCACCAGACCTGTTGCCAGATAATTGAATGTTCATTTCTCTACCGTAAGCCACCTCCAACGTCGTTTTAGAGAATTTGTCAGTGTGTTCAACTGGCCTCACAACCACAGACCACTTGTATGGCTTTCTGTGGGCGAGTGATTTGCTGATGTCAACATTGAAACAGAGTGTCCATGGTGGCTATGGGGTTATGGTATGGGCCTGCATAAGTTACGGACAACGAACATAATTGCATTTTATCAATGGCAATTTGATTGCTCAGAGATACCGTAATGAGATCCTGAGGAGTTCTACGGCGCAGTCGCATGGACGATGAGGAGGGAGGGTGGTGGCTTGCCTCTTACTGAAGGCCTCCCGGAGGCTTGGTCTGTTATTCCTGGCCGGATCCTATGGTGCGTCCATCGAGGGCTTGAATCTGCAGAGGGATGGGACATTTCACACAGGGGATTTGTAATTCTCCGGTGAAGTATTGATCAATTAAATTATCCGGAGTCCACGAAGGCTTGAACCTGGTGCTGACGGTTGTCCCAGTGTAGGGTTGCAGGTAGTGACAGACTGTGACTGGGTAGCCGGCGGTGACTGCACAGCTCGTCAGGGTCTTCCCTTGTCCTGGCGAGCCCTTCCGTTTCCCGTCAGCTCTGGGCATGTCATAAGCTTCATTATTTTGAGCCACTGCTCTTTTAGCTCTGCCATTCGATCTGAAACTAATTTACAAAGAACTGTTCAGCAGCTCAGAAGCAAGTAATGTTGCTACTGTCAGTTTAGTTTTCCCCCAGATAATAACACCCTTTCCATCCCATGGGGAGGAAAATGTAGCCATTACCCCCACAAATCCAGAGATGATCCGGAGGTGTCTCCATGCCTTTGCCTATATTTGACATATTTACCCTAGTTATCAATTGTTGCCCATCCAGTACATCAAAACTACTGGTATCTGTTTTTAGGCCTGTGTAAGACAGGCAATTAGTGGTGTTTCCTACATCCACATTCCCTGAGTTGCAGATACAAACAGGGGGAGTTATTGTGGGTTTTAATTCTGTCAACACAACATCTCCCTTATTATTTAGGGGCTTTATGGATGTGGAGCTGGGTTCATGGAAAATCATTACCCGTGTGCCACATGTGTTCCCCCTCGCCTGTAATCCCATGTATGTCACTGCTTTCACCCATGTATTATTCTCCACATCCCCGTCCACAAAGGGAACGGGTAGGATTTGGAGAGCAATAAATACCCTGCATATGGTTTTCCATGGTTGACATTTTGTTGTTTCACAACCATAGTGTGTGTGTATGATGGTTTCCTCGACATCTGATGACTCTTCAGGTTCTTTGGCTGAACCCTCTGTTGGTTCTTCTGGCCTTTGGTCTCGGCCTGCTCCTGTCCTTTGGCTCGGACCTTCTTCCTCCTTCAGATGTTCTCGGGGCCCTGCTCTCCCTCCAGTCGCTCATCCATGGCTTCCACTCTGGGAGATTCTTACAGTGGGAGAGATGATGCCTGCCAGACCTCTCCGCTACCCGCATCAATTTGGCCTTTTGGGTAACCACATCTCCTATGAGATGGGTCCCATTGTCTGCAGAAAAACCTCAGGCACTCCAAACCTGAGTATAAAGTCCCTAACTAGCAATTTTGCAACTGTTCGCGAATCACAGTTGGTAGTGGGATGGTTCCACCCACCTGGTAAACCTGTCAATTATCACCAGGCAGTATCTCTTTCTTTCTTTTCACTCTACCATGTCTATGAAATCCATAACTAGGTGGACAAAAGATCCTTTTGGAGTGGGGAACTTCCCTGGCTGCAGTGTAGTTCCCTTGTCTATGTTATATAACACACATGTCGCGCAACGATAAATGCACTGTTTTACGCGCTGATTCAAATTTTGGGTCAAATTTTCAAACATTCTCCTCCTCCTACATTCTCCTCTCATATCCCCCTTTGACGAATGGCTCACTTCATGAGCCAATCGGCAAATATTATAGAACATGGTTGATGGTGAACAGGGCATGCCAGACAAAAGATGTAGCCATAAGCCAGACCCAGGACAGAGAGCACACCCTCTCTCCCTCCACACTGGGTGATTGAGAATATCAGCCTGCTGCTGTTTCTCAAGATCAGCAGTTTCAGATGACGCAAACGACAAAAAAATAAAACATGCATGTGTGTGACAACGGGAAACAGCCAATTTGGCCGCCTCATCAGCTATGCTGTTACCAATTCTAGCATAATCACACCAACCCGTGCATGCCTCAACCTTAACAATAACCAATGTGTTAGGTTATCACATAGCTTCAATCAACTGTTCAACAAAAGGTCTGTTTTTAATAGGTGAGCCTGTGGTATTAGTAAACTCTCTTGCTCTCCAAATCCCACACCATGACAAACAAACCCCAATACCATACGCTGAGTAGCCAGTAAAGGCCTTCCCTTCCCCCAATTCACAAGCTGTGGTCAGAACTAATAAATCTGTCTGTTGCGTTGATAAATGGTCTGGTAGGAGTCATATAACCTCAATATCAGCTCCCACATCTACGACATCAAATCCTACATGTTTCTTCCCTGTGCTTTGATCTATATAGGCAGAACCATCAACAAACAGCACCATGTCAGAGTCAAGCAGAGGTTCATCAAACAAGTCTTTGTCCGGTACACATTCCTGGGCTGTCCAGATGTCCCTGTTATTGTTACTGATGATTTTCTCAGGGAAGCTCCAACAACTTGTCCAGGATGGCATGCACCAACTACCCACGGGTCCAGCATTGAGTGTTTGTCCAGTCACGAGGGGCTCTGGTGGGCCCATATCCTCTTCCAGTCCATGGTTGTGGGTCTGTGGTTGTGGTGAGCCTGTAGAAACAACTGTCCAGACATGCCATTTCTCAAAAGTGAATGTAAATTCCACAGCAGGAAACTTCTCTTGCATATATTCAACAGGCGTGACAGGCTTCATTGCTCCTATCTCCTCATTCTGGTTTGACTGTGCTATGGTGCTTCGGCTTTTTATTTAGATAGTCTGCATGTAATGTGTTTTCCAATTTTTATAAGGTTATCCTAAAGTGTGTGTAATATGTAGGAATATGCCTATATAAATTCTCCTCTATCTCCTTTCAGTGTGTGTTAAATAACAGTGGGTGATACTGTAATCCTAATTCTACTCTCACTTAATCCAGGCAATAGTAAATGGTTCTACTAAACTCAAGATATATTTCACACACGGGCCTCACAGAGACAACCACATGCTAGACTTCAGTTCCTAATATTATATCTTAAGGGTGTGGAGTAACAGTAATACTTTATACACCAGTGCCCCCTGGTGGTGATAGAATCACAAAATAACTTTTTATGAAAATGTCTCCAAGACTGTCCTATGTGTAGGAGTGTGTCACTAACAAATACGTTCAACCTTTTATTCAAATAATTTCTTTCCTACTCCCAATTTTTTATTCCACCATTGGGCCATTACCCAAACCCCGCCATAATCCACAGACAAACAAACAATGAAACATACAACGCACTATTCATAAACAACTCAACTCGTTCCCTTAGTAAATTTCACACAAAATTAACACTATTCATAACCAACTCAACTCATTCACTGGGTACCTCTACAAAAAAATAAATAACTAGTATCCAACAAATAAAATTAGGTGATCAACGCTGAATCACCTCTGCAAAACTAACTAGTATTTAACTCATAACCGGCTACCCCTCCGTAGATAGGGCATGCCTCAGATAGCCTTGTCAAACCACTTCTGCAAAATAAAATAACTAGTAAACGGGTACCTCTAAGAAATAAAAATCATTCATCATTTCATTCATCCTATATTGACATCATGCAATTCACCAATAGCCCGTTACGTAAGTTACCAAACTAAGATCCGACTATGTCATATTCAAAGTGTATGTCTATAATTTAGATTGAGTGAGGTGCCACTTACTTGTTAGAGGGAAACCACACCAGTGAATGCCAATTAATTACAGACTTAGATTAAATGGGTGTCTGCTTACCTTCTTAAATTTGGATCTCTGGCACATGGTATGGAATCTCCTCCAACCAGGGGTTAACACTCACTCCTGGCAAGCTCGCCAAATGTCGGGGTTCGTTTCCTTGTTCCTTGTCAATCATTGGCTCATTGGTGAAATTAGCATTATGACAATATCTTTAATTAAATAATTCGAAACCTTTTAATGCAATTGCAGACAGAAGTTGACAATCAGGAACATAGCACACATGTTTCCGAGTAAGTTCTGCATCAAAGAAAAGGTCCCATGTTATTTTATTAAACCCGAAGTCCAGCACTAGTGATGTCACTGCCTACGTCATTACCTTTTATTCATGAGACCAAAACCATGCCTACACAGCTATATAAATAAGGCTTTTAGTGTTATCTAAAAGCTTAGCAGTAAATGTCCATGTTGATTTATAGTGGAATGTCTGACTAGTCTCCTATCTCTTACACTCCCCTGCAGAGTTCTGTCTTCACAGTCACACATTTCTCAGACAGTTTCTTCATAAGAGGCAGAGAGCCTAGAAAAGTACTGTGGAACAATATTACACCTCATAATGTTGTTAATCTGTAGTCTAGGACCGTGTACATGTAAGGAGGGAGGGGTCTTATAACCCCTCCCCTTCTATTAATACAACATAAACATAATCAATTATTCTAAAACATCAAACATTTGGTACAGCCCCAATCATGACCCCTAGGTGAACCTCTAACGCCAGGTATCAATTGATACAATATAAAGTAATGCATAGACTTCACTACTCCAAAACCTAACTATATATATATATAACTGCATTTTTGTAAATGTTCGGTGGGAGGCAGATACCTGGCCTAGAGTGTTTTCTCTGCCAAGATAAGCCAATATTATGAGTTCCCATTAAGCGGACCCTCTAATCCTGAAACGACAGTTACCCCTGAACTGGCGCTCCAGGCCAGAACACATCGTTTTTAAAATGTTGTTTTGCAATCCATCTGTGTGTGTGAAAGCCCTTACAGTGTTGTGGTCTTTGTGATTACAGAGGTTGTGGTCAGACGGTTGTGGACTTCAAAAAGGCCCATTGGGAACATTGTCAAATTAAAACAGTGGTGAAGTTAATTAATTTATATATTTACCACTTTCTTTATCTTACCAAGTTTTTGGTTTACTGCGAAGTAATGAATGATATTGGCTTACTTTGTTTGAGAACTCACTGCAGGCCTGACATTAGTTACACCAGGTTGTCCGGGCCAGAACACACTCTAGGCCAGGTGTATCATTTGCATCATACTTCAGATCCCCCTTCCTCTGGGTATTGGCTAAGTAAATATAATTATTTTCTAAGAAAATTCCAAGGACTATTTACTCAGTGGCATCCTTCTGAATTACAAGATGAATTACTCTATACACACTAAGGATTAATACCAGAAACTGTGATCCTAAGATTTCCTGACCAAGCTCCCTCCCATTTCTTGTGAAAAAGAATTTCTAACAAAATGGCTAATTTAGGAAATAGATTTTCACAAAAAGCAAGATCAAGGGTTTACCATGTGTATTTGTGGTCTCTAAGTCAAGTGAAAGGTGCAATGTGTAACATTTAAGTAATTTCCCCTCAACGTTTTAATCTGATTTACAGTGTTAATGCCTTTCTGAGTTAAGTAGGGGTGACCAGGGCTAATTGTAACACTTTGAATTTCTCCAAACAGAAGCAAGCAAAAGTGATAAATTTCACTCAGTACATGGCTATTTAGGTTCTCTCACTGCTTGAAAGGTTTCAAAAAGTTTTCAAATATCGCTCTATTTGCTTGTTTCATGGACAAATGTTTTTTTAAGGGTGAAAGTCGTTTTTTTTTTACACCAGCTGTATATACAGTGGGGAGAACAAGTATTTGATACACTGCCGATTTAGCAGGTTTTCCTACTTACAAAGCATGTAGAGGTCTGTAATTTTTATCATAGGTACACTTCAACTGTGAGAGACGGCATCTAAAACAAAAATCCAGAAAATCACATTGTATGATTTTTAAGTAATTGATTTGCATTTTATTGCATGACATAAGTATTTGATACATCAGAAAAGCAGAACTTAATATTTGGTACAGAAACCTTTGTTTGCAATTACAGAGATCATACGTTTCCTGTAGTTCTTGACCAGGTTTGCACACACTGCAGCAGGGATTTTGGCCCACTCCTCCATACAGACCTTCTCCAGATCCTTCAGGTTTCGGGGCTGTCGCTGGGCAATACGGACTTTCAGCTCCCTCCAAAGATTTTCTATTGGGTTCAGGTCTGGAGACTGGCTAGGCCACTCCAGGACCTTGAGATGCTTCTTACGGAGCCACTCCTTAGTTGCCCTAGCTGTGTGTTTTGGGTCGTTGTCATGCTGGAAGACCCAGCCACGACCCATCTTCAATGCTCTTACTGAGGGAAGGAGGTTGTTGGCCAAGATCTCGCGATACATGGCCCCATCCATCCTCCCCTCAATACGGTGCAGTCGTCCTGTCCCCTTTGCAGAAAAGCATTCCCAAAGAATGAGGTTTCCACCTCCATGCTTCATGGTTGGGATGGTGTTCTTGGGGTTGTACTCATCCTTCTTCTTCCTCCAAACATGGCGAGTGGAGTTTAGACCTAAAAGCTCTATTTTTGTCTCATCAGACCACATGATCTTCTCCCATTCCTCCTCTGGATCATCCAGATGGTCATTGGCAAACTTCAGAAGGGCCTGGACATGCGCTGGCTTGAGCAGGGGGACCTTGCGTGCGCTGCATGATTTTAATCCATGACAGCGTAGTGTGTTACTAATGGTTTTCTTTGAGACTGTGGTCCCAGCTCTCTTCAGGTCATTGACCAGGTCCTGCCGTGTAGTTCTGGGCTGTTCCCTCACCTTCCTCATGAGCATTGATGCCCCACAAGGTGAGATCTTGCATGGAGCCCCAGACCGAGGGTGATTGACCGTCATCTTGAACTTCTTCCATTTTCTAATAATTGCGCCAACAGTTGTTGCCTTCTCACCAAGCTGCTTGCCTATTGTCCTGTAGCCCATCCCAGCCTTGTGCAGGTCTACAATTTTATCCCTGATGTCCTTACACAGCTCTCCGGTCTTGGCCATTGTGGAGAGGTTGGAGTCTGTTTGATTGAGTGTGTGGACAGGTGTCTTTTATACAGGTAACGAGTTCAAACAGGTGCAGTTAATACAGGTAATGAGTGGAGAACAGGAGGGCTTCTTAAAGAAAAACTAACAGGTCTGTGAGAGCCGGAATTCTTACTGGTTGGTAGGTGATCAAATACTTATGTCATGCAATAAAATGCAAATTAATTACTTAAAAATCATACAATGTGATTTTCTGGATTTTTGTTTTAGATTCCGTCTCTCACAGTTGAAGTGTACCTATGATAAAAATTACAGACCTCTACATGCTTTGTAAGTAGGAAAACCTGCTAAATCGGCAGTGTATCAAATACTTGTTCCCCCCACTGTATATTATACTGTCCTCAGCATTAATGTCCAAGAATTCCAACTAGCATAATTTTTATCACTATATTTTGGCTAAACATTGGCATGATTGACATATCATATCAAAGGTCAAGAGCCGAGCGCCTCCGAAACACGACCCTGCCAAGCCACACTGCTCGCTTAACCAGCCGCACCAATGTGTTGGAGAAAACACTGTACAGTTGTTGAGCAAATTCAGCGTGCATGTGCCTGGTCCGCCACAAGGAATTGCTGGAGCGCAACGGCACAAGCACATCCCATACGGCCAAACCCTCCCGTAACCAGGACGACACTGGGTCAATTGTTGCGCCGCCTCAAGTGTCTCCCGATCATGACACAGCCTGGGATCAAACCCGGGTCTGTAGTGATGCCTCTAACACTGTAATGCAGTGCCTTAGACCGCTGCACCATTTGGGAGGCCCACAAATACTAACTTTAAATAGCCTTGGGGTCGTACTTAAGAAGTTGTAACAAAATATGATCTGGGCACCATCAGACTATTCAAGATGTTTTGAGAGGAACCGAATGCCCAATTCACTGTACATGGTTACGTACATAAATACTAATATTTCTTGGAAAGTCATTAAATATATCTAATAATTTAATCATTAATTTGTTAAGTTAACGGAGTTCATTATTTAAATTGTTTTGATGTTAAATTTGACCCCAGCTACTGTTACAATTGCCCCTGGCACAGGGGCATGTGTAAGGTCAAGACCTTTCGGATTAAATCAATATTGTAATCCGACCGTCTTCTGTACAGACCTATGAAGGATTAAGAGACAGATGTAAGTTTCTTATTTTAAATTACTGGCCTACTTCAAGAGGTCTCTGAGCAACGGAGTAAAAGACTAAAAAAGTACAATTGTCCCCGGTCTCCCATACAGCTGTACAACTCCATCATCTTAACGCTAAAAGTAAGGACCTATGGTACCATTGTTTATGTTTTTGTTGTGATTTGATACTTTGTATGTAAACAAATGCATTTAGGTAACAATTTGGGACCATACTTGTGAACTTTTACTTAGACCATGGTTTAAACCATTGGTTTAAAATGGCTAGCCGCTAGCTTTTCTCATAAGCCAACCTGGCCAATTTAGCCACGATGCTGAGGATGGCCAGCTGAGCAGATAAGTATATCCGGTAACAAAATAACAAATCAACCTATCAGAGACTTTAAACGGTAGAGCCACCATCCAATTGTACATGTGTAACAGGGTTATATTGGTGATTCCCCTTGCCACTTTATTGTTAAGCCAATGGGTTTTTGGTTTTAGTTTTGTCTTGCCTTCATCTACTCAACATGGCATCTTATTGGCTGGTTTGCGTAGCTTACTTACGAGGGAGGATGTTTCAGTTAGAATCGTCCCAGTGAACAAGCACCAAACCAGCGGTAAGTTGTTGGTTGCAAAGCTCTGTAGGTCAAAAGTAATTTTTATACTGATTTAAATGTACAATTTATATCAATTTGTTTGTAAATGTTATTCGAACATCACACATAAGATGCAGTGTTTTTTGGTGAATATTTGCTGTGCATTTTGTTGTAGAGAATTCCAGCTAATTGTCACGTTCCTGACCTGTTTTCTGTTATTTTGTATGTGTTTGACGGTCAGGGCGTGAGTTTGGGTGGGTAGTCTATGTTATGTGTTTCTATGTTGGTTAATAGGGTGACCTGATATGGCTCTCAATTAGAGGCAGGTGGTTTTCATTTCCTCTGATTGAGAGCCATATTAAGGTAGGTGTTTTCACACTGTTTGTTTGTGGGTGATTGTCTTCCGTGTCAGTACATGTTACCACACGGGACTGTTTCGGTTTGTCTGTTCCTGTTCGTGTGTTCTTCGTTTCATGTAAGTTCGTTTGTTTCAGGTCTGTTGCCTTCGTTTATTGTTTTGTAGTTTGTTCTAGTGTTTTGTCAGTGTTTTCGTCTGTTCATTAAAGTCGGTATGTATTCATCACCCGCTGCGCCTTGGTCCGTTAATACACCACCAGACGAACGTTACAGAACCACCCACCAAACCCAGATCAAGCAGCGGGTTAACGGACAGCAACGACAGCAGCAGTGGGTCAAGGAGGATTGGACATGGGAAGAGATTCTGGACGGAGAAGGACCCTGGGCAGAGCCAGAGGAGTGTCGCCGTCCCAAGGCGGAGCTGGAGGCATCTAAAGCGGAGAGGCGACGATATGAGGAGGCAGCACGGAAGCAAGGCTGGAAGCCCGCAAGTACAACCCAAACATTTCTTGGGGGGGGGGGGGGGGGGGGCTAAAGGGTAGTGTGGCGAAGTCAGGTAGGAGACCTGCGCCAACTTCCCGGGCTTACCGTGGAGAGCGAGAGTACGGGCAGACACCGTGTTACGCAGTAGAGCGCATGGTGTCTCCTGTACGTGTTCATAGGCCGGTGCGGGTTATTCCACCTCCCCGCACTAGCCGGGCTAGAGTGAGATTTGAGCCAAGTGCCATGAAGCCGGCTCAACATATCTGGCCTCCAGTACGTCTCCTCGGGCCGGTGTACATGGCACCAGCCTTACGCATGGTGTCCCCGGTTCGCCAACACAGCCCAGTGCGGGTTATTTCACCTCCCCGCACTGGACGGGCTACGGGGAGCATGCAACCAGGTAAGGTTGGGCAGGCTCAGTGCTCAAAGGAGCCAGTACGCCTGCACGGTACGGTATATCCGGCGCCACCTTCCCGCCCCAGCTCAGTACCACCAGTGCCTACACCACGCACCAGGCTTCCAGTGCGTCTCCAGAGCCCTGTTCCTCCTCCACGCACTCTCCCTGTGGTGCGTGTCTCAAGCTCAGTGCCTCCAGTTTCGGCACCACGCATCAAGCCTCCTGTGCGTCTCCAGAGCCCTGTACGCACTGTTCCTTCTCCCCGCACTCGCCCTGAGGTGCGTGCCCTCAGCCCGGTACCTCCAGTTCCGGTACCACGCACCAGGCCTATAGTGCGCATCGAGAGTCCAGTGTGCCCTGTTCCTGCTCCCCGCACTAGCCTTGAGGTGCGTGTCTCCAGTCCGGTACCACCAGTTCCGGCACCACGCACCAGGCCTACTGTGCGCCTCAGCAGGTCAGAGTCGGCTGTCTGCCCAACGCCGCCTGCACTGTTCGTCTGCCCAGCACCGTCTGAGCCATCTGTCTGCCCAGCACCGTCTGAGCCATCTGTCTGCCCAGCACCGTCTGAGCCATCTGTCTGCCCAGCACCGTCTGAGCCATCTGTCTGCCCAGCGCCGTCTGAGCCATCTGTCTGCCCAGCGCCGTCTAAGCCATCTGTCTGTCCAGCGCCGTCTGAGCCATCCGTCTGTCCAGCGCCGTCTGAGCCATCCGTCTGTCCAGCGCCGTCTGAGGAATCCGTCTGTCCAGCGCCGTCTGAGCCATCCGTCTGCCCAGCGCCGTCTGAGCCATCCGTCTGCCCAGCGCCTTCTGAGCCATCCGTCTGCCCAGCGCCTTCTGAGCCATCCGTCTGCCACGAGCCATTAGAGCCGCCCGTCTGTCCCGAGCCATTAGAGCCGTCCGTCAGTCAGGAGCCGCTAGAGCCGTCCGTCAGTCAGGAGCCGCCAGAGCCGCCAGCCAGTCAGGAGCTGCCAGAGCCGCCAGCCAGTCAGAAGCTGCCAGAGCCGCCAGCCAGTCAGGAGCTGCCCTACAGTCATGAGCTGCCCTCCAGTCATGAGCTGCCCTCCAGTCATGAGCTGCCCTCCAGTCATGAGCTGCCCTCCAGTCATGAGCTGCCCTCCAGTCATGAGCTGCCACCCAGTCCGGAGCTGCCACTCAGTCCGGAGCTGCCATTAGTACAGAGTTGTCCCTCTGTCCTAAGCTACCTCTCTGTCCGGAGCTACCTCTCTGTCCGGAGCTACCTCTCTGTCCTGAGCTACCTCTCTGTCCTTAGCTACCTCTCTGTCCTGAGCTACCTCTCGTTCCTGAGTTGTCTCCTCTATGTAGGAGGGGCCTTAGTGAAGGTTCCTGGACCATGGTCGGGGGCGAGGGTCGCCACTCAAAGGACGCTAAGGAGGGGGACAAAGACAGTGGTGGAGTGGTGTCCTCGTCCACCGCCGGAGCCGCCACCGCGGACAGATGCCCATCCAGACCCTCCCCTTGAGTTTTAGGGGTGCGCCCGGAGTTCGCACCTTGAGGGGGGGGTTCTGTCACGTTCCTGACCTGTTTTCTGTTATTTTGTATGTGTTTGACGGTCAGGGCGTGAGTTTGGGTGGGTAGTCTATGTTATGTGTTTCTATGTTGGTTAATAGGGTGACCTGATATGGCTCTCAATTAGAGGCAGGTGGTTTTCATTTCCTCTGATTGAGAGCCATATTAAGGTAGGTGTTTTCACACTGTTTGTTTGTGGGTGATTGTCTTCCGTGTCAGTACATGTTACCACACGGGACTGTTTCTGTTTGTCTGTTCCTGTTCGTGTGTTCTTCGTTTCATGTAAGTTCGTAAGTTTAGGTCTGTTTAGTTCGTTTTGTTATTTTGTTTTCTAAAGTGTTATTTCGTGTTTCGTCGTTTGTCTAATAAATCATTATGTCCACATACCTCGCTGCGTGTTGGTCTGATCCATGCTCCTCCTCATCTGAGGAGGAGGAATATGACGACGATCGTTACACTAATACTAGCTAGAAACTTACTGTGTCTGGTGGGGGGGTTCGTATATTTTGTACAGTGCATGAGTGCAGAGTTGGATGGTGAGCCGTGCATTGCATGGCGTGCAATTTTGTGCTGTTCCTATCAGGTACATTTTTAAAGATATTATATTGTAATTGTATTATTTTGGTAACTACATGCCCAGTGAACAAGCACCAAACCAGCGTGCGTGAGTGCAGAGTTGGATGGTGAGCTGTGCATTGCATGACGTGCAATTTTGTGCTGTTCCTATCAGAATAAAGCTCCATGACTGGTGCTACAAGTTGGAGTTCGTGTCGATGATTGATTGTACACAACGCAAGAAGAGTACTGTTACACATGTTCAACAGGTCAATTTGACAACCAGAGGCAGAATGTTAAACCATCCAACAGCTTGGTTTAATTTGTTCCCCGTGGTCTAAGTGGAGTGTGCTAGTATATTTGAGTATGATGCTTCCTTTACTAGGCCACTGATGTCATTCACTGATGTACTTTCACTAATAAAAGTAGAAGGATTATATAACACAACTTTGTATTCAAACATAATAAAAGTCAAAGGTGAAGACTCTCGTGGTGGTGTTGTCAAATATCAGTAATTAACCCACTATTGCTATCCTGGATTTGTGGTGTGATCCATTAAAGTGACTGTCACGCCCTGGCCTTAGTATTCTTTGTTTTCTTAATTATTTTAGTTAGGTCAGGGTGTGACATGGGGAATGTATGTGTTTTTTGTAGTGTCTAGGGTGGTTGTAAGGTTTAGGGGGTTTATTAGAGTAGTTGGGTTTATGTTTAGTATAGAAGTCTAGCTGTGTCTATGGTTGAGTGTAGGTATCTAGGAAAGTCTATGGTTGCCTGAATTGGGTCTCAATTAGAGACAGCTGGTTATTGTTGTCTCTGATTGGGAGCCATATTTAAGGCAACCATAGGCTTTAGCTGTTTGTGGGGAATTGTCTATGTCGAAGTGTTTTGTGTCAGCACTGATGTTTGTATAGCTTCACGGTCGTCTGTTCTGTTTGTTTTGTTTTTTCCTTCTTTAAAATAAAAGAAGATGTACTTTCCACGCGCTGCGCCTTGGTCCTCTCTCAGTCCCGTTGACGATCGTGACAGAATTCCCCACCAATGCGGGATCAAGCAGCGCGAAAAGCGGCAACAGGAGCAGCGCAAGGAGGAATGGAAATGGGAGCATAATCTGGACTGCACTACATGGGAGGAGATCGACAGGTGGGCGATCGACCCAGGGCGAGTGCCGGAGCCAGCCTGGGATTCTCTGGCGCAGTGTGAGGAGGGATACCGGCGAATGGAGGCAGCACGACGACGCGGTAGGAAGCCTGTGAGTCAGCCCAAAAAAATTCTTGGGGGGGGGCTTAGAGGTAGTGGGCCGAGGGCAGGTAGGAGACCTGCGCCCACTTCCCAGGCTAACCGTGGAGAGCGGGAGTACGGGCGAACACCGTGTTACGCAGTAGAGCGCTCGGTGTCTCCTGTACGTGTTCATAGCCCGGTGCGGGTTATTCTACCTCCCCGCACTGGTAGGGCTAGATTGGGCATTGAGCCAGGTGTCATGAAGCCGGCTCAACGCGTCTGGTCTCCAGTGCGTCTCCTCGGGCCGGCATACATGGCACCAGCCTTACGCATGGTGTCCCCGGTTCGCCTACATAGCCCGGTGCGGGTTATTCCACCTCCCCAAACGGGTAGGGCGACGGGGAGCATTCAACCAGGTAAGGTTGGGCAGGCTCGGTGCTCAAGGGAACCAGTACGCCTGCACGGTCCGGTATTTCCGGCGCCACCTCCCCGCCCCAGTCCAGTTCCACCAGTGCCTACACCACGCACCAGGCTTCCAGTGTGTCTCCAGAGCCCTGTCCCTCCTCCACGCACTCGTCCTATGGTGCGTGTCTCCAGCCCGGTACCACCAATTCCGGCACCACGCACCAAGCCTCCTGTGCGTCTCCAGAGTCCTGTGCATCCTGTTGCTGCTCCCCGCATTAGCCCTGAGATGCGTGTCCCCAGCCCGGTACCACCAGTTCCGGCACCACGCACTAGGCCTAATGTGCGTCCCCAGGGTCCAGTATGCCCTGTTCCTTCTCCCCGCACTAGCCTGAAGGTGCGTGTCCTTAGCCCGGTGCCTCCAGTTCCGGCACCACGCACCAGGCCTACAGTGCCCCTATTCCGGCCAGAGCCATCCGTCTGCCCAGCGCCATCTGAGCCATCCGTCTCCCCAGTGCCATCTGAGCCATCCGTCTCCCCAGCGCCATCTGAGCCATCCGTCTCCCCAGCGCCATCTGAGCCATCCGTCTGCCCAGTGCCATCTGAGCCATCCGTCTCCCCAGCGTCATCTGAGCCATCCGTCTCCCCAGCGCCATCTGAGCCATCCGTCTCCCCAGCGCCATCTGAGCCATCCGTCTCCCCAGCGCCATCTGAGCCATCCGTCTGCCCAGTGCCGTCTGAGCCATCCGTCTGTCCCGAGCCATTAGAGCCGCCCGTCTGTCCCGAGCCGTCAGAGCCGTTAGTCAGTCAGGAGCCGCTAGAGCCATTCGTCAGTCAGGATCTGCCAGAGCCGCCAACCAGACAGGATCTGCCAGAGCCGCCAACCAGACAGGATCTGCCAGAGCCGCCAACCAGACAGGATCTGCCAGAGCCGCCAACCAGACAGGATCTGCCAGAGCCGCCAACCAGACAGGATCTGCCAGAGCCGCCAACCAGACAGGATCTGCCAGAGCCGTCAGCCAGCCATGAGCGTCCAGAGCCGTCAGCCAGCCATGAGCAGCCAGATCCGTCAGCCAGCCATGAGCAGCCAGATCCGTCAGCCAGCCATGAGCAGCCAGATCCGTCAGCCAGCCATGAGCAGCCAGATCCGTCAGCCAGCCATGAGCAGCCAGATCCGTCAGCCAGCCATGAGCCGTCCAGCCAGGATCCGCCAGAGCCGTCCAGCCAAGATCCGCCAGAGCAGTCATCCAGCCAGGATCCGTCCCTCAGTCCGGAGCTGCCGTCCCTCAGTCCGGAGCTGCCCCTTATCCTGGTGCTGCCCCTTAGTCCGGTGCTGCCCCTTAGTCCGGTGCTGCCCCTTAGTCCGGTGCTGCCCCTTAGTCCGGTGCTGCCCCTTAGTCCGGTGCTGCCCCTTAATCCAGTGGGGTTAATGTGGAGGGTGACCATTTGGAGGAGGCTACGTAAGCGGGTAGTGACTATGGTGGGGTGGGGACCACGACCAGTGCCGGAGCCGCCGCCGTGGACGGACGCCCACCCAGACCCTCCCCTAGACTATGTGCTGGTGCGCCCGGAGTTCGCACCTTAAGGGGGGGGTTATGTCACGCCCTGGCCTTAGTATTCTTTGTTTTCTTAATTATTTTAGTTAGGTCAGGGTGTGACATGGGGAATGTATGTGTTTTTTGTAGTGTCTAGGGTGGTTGTAAGGTTTAGGGGGTTTATTAGAGTAGTTGGGTTTATGTTTAGTATAGAAGTCTAGCTGTGTCTATGGTTGAGTGTAGGTATCTAGGAAAGTCTATGGTTGCCTGAATTGGGTCTCAATTAGAGACAGCTGGTTATTGTTGTCTCTGATTGGGAGCCATATTTAAGGTAACCATAGGCTTTAGCTGTTTGTGGGGAATTGTCTATGTCGAAGTGTTTTGTGTCAGCACTGATGTTTGTATAGCTTCACGGTCGTTTGTTGTTTTGTTTTTTCCTTCTTTAAAATAAAAGAAGATGTACTTTCCACGCGCTGCGCCTTGGTCCTCTCTCAGTCCCGTTGACGATCGTGACAGTGACCTACTCCACAATATCGGCATATGGTGGCTGTGAGTTCGAAACCCACTCAGGGCAAGATTCTTTTTAAGGAGAAAACCCTCCACTGCTTGTCCTCAAGTGAAATAGCACAAATTTCACAGAGTAGCCGATTTATCAAAATGCTTATACAACCGTGTACACATCTGTAATTTCACCTATATTCATTGTAGTGACAAATATTTCTGTATTATTTCTGTATTAGGCCTGTCATATATCCTGTATTTTGGTCTGAGTGACTCCAAGATGCTTCTTTCATATTATTCATTTACCGCTTCCGAGTGGCGCAGCAGTCTAACGTATTGCATCTCAGTACAAGAGGTGTCACTACAGTCCTTGGTTTGATTCCAGGCTGTATCACATCTGTCTGTGATAGGGAAGCGCACAATTGGCCCAGTGTCGTCCGGGTTTGGCCGGGGTAGGAACAAATTCTTATTTTCAATGACAGCCTAGGAATAGTGGGTTAACTGCCTTGTTCAGGGGCAGAACAACATATTTTTACCTTATCAGCTCAGGGATTTGATCTTGCAACCTTTCAGTTACTAGTCCAACGCTCTAACCACTAGGCTACTTGATTGAGATAAAACTGTCCAGTTTGAGTGTTTGTTGCAGCTCGTTCCAGTCGCTAGCTGCAGCGAACTGAAAAGACAAGCGACCCAGGGATGTTGTCAAAGTAATTAAATATTAAGTTTGAAACAACTTTGCCTGCATTATCATGTTGTCAGATTTACTTTAAACTTAGGGCAATGTTGTTATTAGCTAGCTGTCACACCCTAATCGGTTTTACCTGTCTTTGTGCTTGTCTCCACCCCCCCTCCAGGTGTCGCCCATCTTCCCCATTATACCCTGTGCATTTATACCTGTGTTGTCTGTTGCCAGTTCGTCTTGCCAGGTCTTACCAGCGTGCTTTCCCATCTTCCTAAGTTTCTGTTTCCTAGTTTCCCCGGGTTTTGACCATTCTGCTTGCCCTGACCGCGAGCCTGCCTGCCGTTCTGTACGTTAGTGATTCTGCCCTGGATTACGGACCTCTGCCTGCCCTCGACCTGTATTTTGCCTGCCTCCTGTTTGGTCAATAAACATCTGTGAGCATCCGTGTCTTATCCTGAGTTCTGATACTATCAAAGTCTGTCAAAAATAGCTAGCAATGCTAAGGTTAGCTAGCTAAAATCTGGTGGCCTCCCCTCAATCTTAGATAGCTAGCTAACATTATACTCTAAAGTCAATCAGTTGACATCAAAATGATGACAAAAGGGGTTTCCTGCTAATTATTTGAATCTTTTTGAATGTCATTGCATTTCTAAGCCACTGTAATGCACTTTGATGAAATCTTCATCATCATTCCTTGACGATGCATTGAGTAGAATGCTCAGTAGGGCATTAGTTCAAAACGTTCAAAACAATATTGGGAGGAAACATGAAACCCATTAATATTTGCACGGTAGAATTCAATGGCTATAGTTAATTGTTACATGTTTTGTTTGAGCTGCTTTTGAAAGAAAAAGTTGAATTGAAAACAGTATTGGTATTGAGTTCGATTTTCATAATAGCAAGCTAGGAGTGATTGGTTTGATTAGCTAAACTAGCAAGTCTGCTTGTTTGTTTAGCACGCTAACTACTGTAGCTATCTAGTAAACTTGCAAGCTACTTCTTTCATAGGTTAAATCGTGTCGTTGATTTGGCTCGTAATCTTGGTAAACATGAGACAACTCAGGCCTCCCGAGTGGCCCAGCGTTCTAAAGCACTGCATCGCAGTGATAGAGGTGTCACTACAGACCTGGGTTTGACAACCGGCCGTGATCGGGTGTCCCATAGGGCGGCGAACAATTGGCCCAGTGTCGTCCGGGTTAAAGTAGGATTTGGACAGGGGTTTTACTTGACTCATTGCACTCTAGCGACTCTTTGTGGTGGGCCAGGCGCCTGCAGGCTGACCTCTGTTGTCAGGTGAACAGTGTTTACTCTGACACATTGGTGCCAGCGGGTGGGTGTTAAGAAGCACGGTTTGGTGGGTCTTGTTTCGTAGGATGCATGACTCTACCTTCGCCTCCCGGGCCCATTGGAGCGTTGCATTGCAGCGATGAGACAAGGGGGTAAAATAAAAAATATATGAGACAACTCACTTTTTGCAAATCTATCCAACTAACCATTTTGATGCAACATGATTACATTGATAAAGTCAGTTAAATTACGAGGAAACCCTAATGTTGATTCAGCCTTTTTTTTGCCTGGAGGGAGGGAATACACACCAGGGTGTGTAACTGTGGTTATTGTCATGGCTGCAGTGTAATTTTGTTTGATATTCAACTGTGAGAGGTGTGGCAGTAAGCAGCAGAAAGAGTATAAGACAGCACTTCAAGGGGTAGAGAGACACTCAAGGGGTAGAGGTCCAGAAGACGTCAAGACAACCAGGTATCAATCAGTCAGCATATTCCTACTATCAGAGGTACGTTTGCTTTCACTGAGCATATTCTCAGATGTATATAGGTGTATACGGGTGGACAGGAGTGTATACAGGTGTGTGTGGGTGGACTGGTTGTTGCATACAAGAGTATATTGGTGGACAACTGTATAATGTGACATGCTAAAAACACGGTTTATCTCATTTTCTAGAGGATGATGATCAGTGTGTGTGTGTTTTAACATGCCATGCTCTATGTGCTTTAGTAAAGGATGAAGATCCAGAGTATGTTACTGCTGTTCGCTCTAGTGGGTGTCTTGTTAGCAAGCTCCCTCAATGAAGATAACTCTAAGCAAGGTATGTCTATTGTGTGCATGTGTGTGTGTGTACTACTAATCCTGGTTTTAATCTGAAATAATTTGATATGATGACAAATCTTCCCCAAGAGGATAGTGCCATGGAGAAGGTGGAGAATGGACTGGTGAATGCCATTGCAGAAGATGAAGCACAACGTATGTACATATAGCTATCTACTGTATGTATCTTTCTATCTCTGAGCCTATCTATCTGAACATCATGCATGCCAAAGAAAAGTTACTAGAGGTTTATAAAAAGGCTAATTCCATGTCTCCTGTTGATTTAGCATCATGGTTCAGTCATCATCATGGATGATGAGGTACCAGAATGGGGTCACGGACGATTCTTTCCTGGTCTCCATATGGAATCAACATAACTAACATTACTCTACAAAGCCCTACATTCATCCATTCATGATGGCAATGTTGTATTGTGATCCTCCAATAAAATAGGCCTTTCACACATACATGTCTAGCAGTGTTTTTCATTCAGTGTTACAATGTTAACATGACCATACAATTCGGGTTGAGGTCAAGGTGATTATGGAGGCCAGGTCATCTGATGCAGCACTCCATCACTCTCCTTTGTCAAATAGCCCTTACCCAGCCCGGAGGTGGGTTTTGGGTAATTGTCCTGTTGAAAAACAAATGACAGTCCCCTTAACCTCAAACCAGATGGGATGGCGTGTCACTGCAGAATGCTGTGGTAGCCATGCTGGTTAAGTGTGCCTTGAATTCTAAATAAATCACTATCAGTGTCACCAGCAAAGCACCATCACACCTCCTCCTCCATACTTTACATGTGTGTATTTTTTATTTATTTAACTAGGCAGGTAAGTTGAGAACAAATTCTTACTTTCAATGACGGCCTAGGAACAGTGGGTTAACTGCCTTGCTCAGGGGCAGAACGGCAGATTTTTACCTTGTCAGCTCAGGGATTCGATTGTGCAACCTATCGGTTACTTGTCCAACACTCTAACCAGTAGGCTACCTGCCGTCCCATTACATATGTAATCATGTAGTAACCAAAGTGTTAAACAAATCAAAATATATTTTAAATTTGAGATTCTTCTAAGCCACCCTTTGCCTTGATGACAGCTTTGCACACTTTTGGCTTTCTCTCAACGAGCTTCCTGAGGAATGCATTTCAATTAACAGGTAAGCCTTGCTAAGAGTTCATTTGTGGAATTTCTGGACAGTCAATGCGGAAAATGTCAAGAACATTGAACGTTTCTGCAAGTGCAGTCGCCAGCAGAGGAAAGGCAGACCCAGAGTTACCTCCACTGCAGAGGATAAGTTCATTAGAGTTACCGACCTCAGAAATTGCAGCCCAAATAAATGCTTCACAGAGTTCAAGTAACAGACACATCTCAACATCAACTGTTCAGAGAATAATGTGTGAATCAGGCCTTCATGGTCAAACTGCTGCAAAAGAAAACACTACTAAAGGACACCAATAAGAAGAAGAGACTTGCTTGGGCCAGGAAATACGAGCAATGGACATTAGACCGGTGGAAATCTGTCCTTTGGTCAGATGAGTCCAAATTTGAGAGTTTTGGTTCCATCCTCTGTATCTTTGTGAGACGCAGAGTAGGTGAACGGATGATCTCCGCATGTGTGGTTCCTACCCGAGTGGCGCTACGGTCTAAGGCACTGCATCTCAGTGCTAGAGGCGTCACTACAGACACCCTGGTTTGATTCCAGGCCGTATCACAACCAAGCTGTGATTAGGAGTCCCATAAGGCGGTGCACAATTGGCCTAGCATCGTCCGGGTTTGGCCAGTGTAGGCCGTCATTGAAAATAACAATTTGTTCTTAACTGACTTGCCTAGTTAAATAAAGGTACAATTAATGTGTGATTTCATAGTTTTGATGTCTTCACTACTATTTTACAATGTAGAAAATAGCAAAAATAAAGAAAAACCCTTGAATGAGTAGGTGTGTCCAAACTTTTGACTGGTACTGTATACATATTTTATAGTAATTCAATTGCTGAGAGATTTTGTTTTACAAGTAATACTTATTGGCACCCCTGTTTTCAATAATGAAACTGAGCCTTTTTCTAAAATGTTTTGAGATTGGATAACACATTGGGAAGAATCTTAGAACATTCCTTTGTCTGCGCTTATCCAGTATAATAAAGAGATGCTCTGCCTTCTTAACAACACTATCAACAAGACAGGTCCTACAGGCCCAAGTTTTGTCGCACCTTGACTACTGTTCAGTTGTATTGTCAGGTGCCACAAAAAAGGACTTAAGAAAATTGCAATTGGCTCAGAACAGGGCAGCACGACTGGCCCTTGGATGAAGATAGTGGTGTGGGGGTGTGGGGGTGTGCTTTGGCAAACTGGGTGGGGTTATATCCTGCCTGTTTGGTCCTGTCCGGGGGATCAAATATGATTCCATCTGGAGAGGATCCTAAACACGGAGCATCTGGGTGCACTACGAAGCCACACGGAAAGAAGTTAACATTCAGGAGTATGCAGTACTCCTGTACAGCCACTGGCTCCATGGCTAGCCCCCTCTTCATCTCCATGGTCTGCATACCAGATCCCTTGAACATCCGCTCAGCTTGGTGGTCAGCTGAGGTCTCTCCCTGGACATGGCAAACCTCTCGGAAACGAGAGGATGTTATTCTCATTTTCCTGAGCTGATGCATTCCGGGCTGCTGCTCTGCTCCCTTGTAGCGACCTCGACTTTATGTGGCATCTCGTAGGTTGTCTCTAATGCCTTGAGGTGGAACTGCTCCTGATGGCTAAGGACGTAAGCACACTGAGAAGCCTGAAGCCTGTAGCCATCTAATGGAAGGATTGGTGGAGAAGGGATATCGGCAATCTTCACAATTTCACGGGTCTTTGGCTGTGGAAGCTCATAGGACAGAACACTGCCGGCTTGCACTGGCCCAAAAGTGGACTCAACCAGTGGCACATCAGCTGACATTTCCATTGTTGTCACAAGAGGAGCAGTAAGTGGAGAAAAGTTGGCATATGTTTCTGAGAGGTCCATGTCAGGCATGTATCCATTGAGTACTTTGTAGAGAGAACTTCTGCAAAACATTTTAAAACCTTAACATCAGGTTGGAGAGATTACTATGACAAAGACTCATGTAACTTTTCCAGAAACAGCACAAGCCCGAAAGTTCAAATAAAATGAATTAAAATATACAGATTTATAGATTATATATTTCCCCCCAGTCTTTGTCCCAAACATTTGTCATTACATCGTAAAGACGCCACTGTTTAGGCTTATCATCTGGATACAATCACAAATGTTTCCATTCTAGGAACCTCCACCTTACCTTATTCCATCAGCACACGAGTTAGTAGGTTTACGGAACTCTATCCCATCAACCGGACCTGGCTTCACACCCTAATAAACAAGGATTTACTGTTACATAGGCTGAATATTTTTCAGGTGCATTTTTTTATGGATATTGATTGACTCACATGTGTTCTTGGCTTGTGCCAACGCTGTTCTGTGTCTGTGCAGCTGTGAACTGGTGGTGCAGCAGGAATGTTTAGATGAGAGTAGTGCGCTGTCTGGTAAAGAAGGGCCACCAGATGATTGCACAGAGCACTTCCTGCAACACAGGAGCAGTGGCTTTGGACCACTATCACTGGTACGGAGTGCTTTAACACCATCTGTGAAGATAAGTGTGATGAAAGACTGAAGTGAGAAACAAGAATGATGCGGCCCATAAATAACAATAAACATAGTAGTGTCTAGTCTTCTTAACTAGGGGCTCATTTAACTATACAGGAATACATTGTGTCTCAGTAACACAATTACCAAACACTGCATCAACAGATCTTTACCAAATAACCTGTTAAGTGGGCAATTCTAAATTGGGATTGGGACCCATCATTAATATCTATCTACTGATAAGATTAAACGTTGACACTGTCTCCAACACATTTTGACCATGATGACAGTGTCTCACAGGAGATGTTTAACAAGGTCCCTAGTAGCTATCTATAACCTTTCTCTACTCTCATGCTGTGCAGCGTTTCACTCTTCCTCATGGACCTGTGACAGGCAGCCCTCATGGTGATCTCCCCTGTCAATGTATCTTTGTTAGATACTGTGTAGAAGACATGAATAACAAATATTTTTAGCTAGCAAATATAGCGAGCAAGCATAACTTCTAGCGACTCAGAAACCCGGATCCGGGAGCACCCCCCACCCCCCCCACACTGATTAGCATCGCTAGCATAGCGTCACAATTAAATAGTAGCATCTAAATATCATTAAATCACAAGTCCAAGACACCAAATGAAAGATACAGATCTTGTGAATAAAGCCACCATTTCAGATTTTTAAAATGTTTTACAGGGAAGACAAAATATGTAAATCTATTAGCTAACCACGTTAGCAAAAGACACCACTTTTCTAACTCCATCAGTTTCTTACTCCATCAGGTGCTATCACCAATTCGACCAAATAAAGATATAAATAGCCACTAACCAAGAAAAAACTTCATCAGATGATAGTCTGATAACATATTTATTGTATAGCATAGGTTTTGTTAGAAAAATGTGCATATTTCAGGTATAAATCATAGTTTGCCATTGCAGCCACCATCACAAATCTCCCCAAAGCGACTAGAATTACTACAGAGAGCAACGTGTATTACCAATTTACTCATCATAAAACATTTCTTAAAAATACACAGCGCATAGCAATGGAAAGACACAGATCTTGTGAATTCAGACAATATTTCAGATTTTCTAAGTGTTTTACAGCGAAAACACAATAAATCGTTATATTAGCATACCACATATGCAAACGTTACCCGAGCATTGATTCAAGCCAAAGAGAGCGATATCGTTATCATCGCCAAAATATATTAATTTTTTCACTAACCTTCTCAGAATTCTTCCGATGACACTCCTGTAACATCATATTACAACATACATATAGAGTTTGTTCGAAAATGTGCATATTTAGCCACAAAAATCGTGGTTATACAATGAGAATAGTAGCCAAACTGGTCTGAAAATGTCGGGCGCCATCTTTGAGAGTGATCTAGTCTAATCGATAACTAATCATAAACTTGACTAAAAAATACAGGGTTGACAGGAATCGAAAGACAAATTAGTTCTTAATGCAATCGCTGAATTACATTTCTAAAATTATCCTTACTGTGCAATACCGGGTCCGCCAAAGCGAAGCTACACAAAACAAAATGGCGATATATGCGTTTAACATTTTTCAACAGAACAGCGATTTATCATCATAAATAGTTCTTACTATGAGCTGTTCTTCCATCAGAATCTTGGGCAATGTATCCTTTCTCGGGTCTAATCGTCTTTTGGTCGAAAGATGTCCTCTTGTCCCGTCGAAATGGCCACTAACGTTCGGCCGGTACTGGAAACGTGCCCAGCGCTTCAAAGTGCGTCACAAAGAAATGCCTCAAAATCGCACTAAACGGATATAAATTGCTATAAAACGGTTTAAATTAACTACCTTATGATGTTTTTAACACCTATAATGAGTAAAAACATGACCGGCGATATAGAAGTGCCTAAACCATAGCTTGGAAGGAGGCCAGTCCCGACGTCCATCGTGCGTCAGGCGCAGGAAGAAAAGAAAGCTACTTCCGCCTTGTGGTCTTTTATACAGGCCCTGATTGCGCAATCGACTCCATTCAAATTGTCACCTCTTACTGACATCTAGAGGAAGGCGTGGGCAGTGTTTGTATCCTCATAGCATTTACAGGGACATTAAAACTGACCTGGGAACAGAGGCCAAGATTTCTGAAATCTCACTCCCTGTCAGGAAAAGTGCTGTAGAATGAGTTCTGTTCCACTCAGAGACATAATTCAAACGGCTATAGAAACTAGAGAGTGTTTTCTATCCAATAATAACAATAATATGCATATTGTACGAGCAAGAATTGAGTACTAGGCAGTTTAATCTGGAGAGCAATTTATGCTAATGCGAAACTGCGCCCCCTATATTCTCAAGAAGATAACTTAACCAAGCTAACGAAAATACACACATTCTCAGGTAGATTCTGTCAACGTTACATAATTTTACGAAGTAACTAGCTAGCTACAGTTAATAGTTAAATTAGCTAGCTAATGATTGTAGCTAGCTAACGTCATATCTGTCATTGACTTGGTATTCACCTTCATAGTTGTCTATGTAGCTTCCTATATACATCTTGAACCCCTTTTCATTCTTTCTAGCTGGAGTCTCGGAGGCTGATTTAACAATTCGATGTACATCATTAATATTAATTTGAGGCAAGTCCTGAAGACACCTAGTAAAAAACTGCGACATAATGGTAGTAACGTTATATCGTCGATAACAACTAGACTGACCGGAAATTGCCAAACCGATAGGAAGTGTGTTTAGAACGTTTGATCATGGAAAGTGCATAAGGGCTATTGAAAAACATTCTAACAGTATTTCTGATTGTCTTCTCAACTCACAATCACATCTGCGTAATGTGGGGTTATGACAGTCAATTGCAAATTAGTCTGACATAATGTATTTTTACTCACCACCACTATTGAGATGGGTGCGCTTGATGCATGTCGCGTCTGAGGTTTTCAAAGGGGGCGTGGTCGACAGTGTGCACCTCATCTCTGCTGTCACATCCAACCTGGATTGATATTTGGTTTAAATGCAGGGCTTTATTACAGACAGAAATACTTCTTTGTTTCATCAGCTGTCCGGGTGGCTGATCTCAGACGATCCTGCATGTGAAGAAGCCAGATGTGGAGGTCCTGGGCTGGCGTGATTACACGTGGTCTGAAATTGTGAGGCCGGTTGGACATAATGCCAAATTCTCTAAAACAATGTTGGAGGCAGCTTATGGTAGAGAAAAGAACATTATATTCTCTGGCAACAGCTCTTGTGGACATTCCTGCATTCAGCATGCCAATTGCAAGCTCCCTCAAAACTTGTGGCATTGTGTTCTGTGACAAAACTGCACATTTTAGAGTGCACCTGTGTAAGAATTATGCTGTTTAAAACTTCTTATGGCTGCAATCCCGTTAACGGGATCGATATGACAACAGCCAGTGAAAGTGCAGGGCGCCAAATTCAAACAACAGTAATCTCATAATTAAAATTCCTCAAACATACATGTATCTTATACCATTTTAAAGGTAATCTTGTTGTTAATCCCACCAAAGTGTCCGATTTCAAATAGGCTTTTCAGCGAAAGCACCACAAACAATTATGTTAGGTCACCACCAACTCACAGAAAAATTCAGCCATTTTTTCTAGCCAAAGAGAGGAGTCACAAAAAGCACAAATAGAGATAAAATGAATCACTAACCTTTGATGATCTTCATCAGATGACACTCATAGGACTTCATGTTACACAATACATATATGTCTTGTTCGATTAAGTTCATATTTATATCCAAAAACCTCAGTTTACATTGGCGCCATGTTCAGAAATGCCTCCAAAATATCCAGAGAAATTGCAGAGAGCCACGTTAAATAACAGAAATAATCATCGTAAACTTTGATGAAAGATACATGTTTTACATAGAATTAAAGATACACTTGTTCTTAATGCAACCGCTGTGTCAGATTTCAAAAAAACTTTACGGAAAAAGCATAATCTGAGTACGGCGCTCAGAGCCCAATCCAGCCAAATGTCCGCCATGTTGGAGTCAACAGAAGTTAGAAATAACATGATAAATATTCATTTACCTTTGATGATCTTCATGAGAATGCACTCCCAAGATACTCAGTTTGACAATAAATGACTGATTTGTTCCGTAAAGTCCATCAATTATGTCCAAATAGCCACTCGTTGTTAGCGTGTTCAGCCCAGTAATCCATCTTCATGAGCACTAGGTCCAGACAAAAACTCGAAAAGTTCCATTACAGGTCGTAGAAACATATCAAACGATGTATGGAATCAATCTTTAGGATGTCTTTTAAACTGTTAAAATAATGTCTGTGAGTATATCAGAACTCATATGGCAGGCGAAAACCTGAGAAAATCCAACCAGGAAGTGGGAATTCTAAAGTTTGTAGTTTTTTAAGTGAACGCCTATCCAGTATCCAGTGTCTGTGGGGTCAGATTGCACTTTCTAAGGCTTCCAGTAGATGTCAACCATCTTTAGAAGTTCTTTCAGGCTTCTATTGTGAAATGGGGGAGAATAAGACCACTCAGAGTAAGTGGCTCAGCTGAAAGCCATGAGTTGTTTATTGCGCGTGGCCGTGAGCGCGCCGTTCGTTCTGGGAGAGTCCTGGGAGTGCCACCAGATGAAGATCATCAAAGGTAAGTGATTAATTTAATCGTTATTTCTGACTTTTGTGAGTCCTCTCCTTGGCTGGAAAATGTCTGTATGGTTTTTTGTGGCTAGCGCTGTCCTAACATAATCGCATGGTGTGCTTTCGCCATGAAAAGCCTTTTTGAAATCGGACACTGTGGTTGGTTTAGTTTATAGTTTATCTTTAAAATGTTGTATAATACTTGTATGTTTGAGGAATATTAATTATGAGATTTCTGTTGTTTGAATTAGGCGACCTGCCATTTCACTGGCTGTTGTCGAGGTCTAATCCCAGAGAGGTTAACACTACTGCACATTTTCATTAACACCAGTGGTAAACAATCCACCCAAGATTTCTTGGTAAAGTGGCATGCCTTAGCTAACCCTTGTTTAATGGATTGGTTAGCTATCTCGGTCACCCCATTACTCTGGGGGTGGTAGATGCACACAAACTTCTGGTCCACTCCCACCATTATGGCTACCTGCTTCACTACATCTCCAGTGAAGTGGGTACCATTGTCTGCAGATAAAACCTCAGGAACACCAAATCTAGGTATTATCTCCCTCACTAGTAGCTTTGCTACTGTCTTAGCATCACAGTGTGTGGTGGGAAATGCCTCCACCCACATGGTGAACCGGTCAATAAGGACTAAACAGTACCTTTTCCTTTTCTTTCTGCAAGATCTATAAAATCCATGGAAAGATGGACAAATGGTCCTCTTGGCGTAGGGAAATAACCTGGTTTCAGAGGTGTTCCTTTGGCAATGTTAAATTGCATGCACGTAGCACATCGAAACAGAAACTGTTTCACATGCTGAGTCAAATTTGGACAAAACCAATCCAAAGAAATTGCCTCTATCATATCCCCCCTTGACAAATGGGCCATACCATGGGCGACTTGGCAAACAGAGGCGATGAGACAAGCTGGCAGACACGGTCTGCCAGACAGAGTCTGTCTCCAAATTTTAGAAACGGGGTCAAGTTTACAACCCCGCTGTTGCTATACCAAATGAGAACCAACATCCAAAGCCTGTTTAGTTGCCAAATCATCAGTTTCTTTCCCAACAGTAGCAGAGAAGAACATGGAGTGGCTATGACACATCGAGGCAGCCAATTTAGCAGCCTCATCTGCCATGGCGTTACCCATACTCACACAATCTTTCCCCTCAGGGTGAGCAGCAACCTTCACAATAACCAAAGTAGAGGGCAGCATCATATCACATCAAAATCAAATCAAATTTATTTATATAGCCCTTCGTACATCAGCTGATATCTCAAATTGCTGTACAGAAACCCAGCCTAAAACCCCAAACAGCAAGCAATGCAGGTGTAGAAGCACGGTGGCTAGGAAAAACTCCCTAGAAAGGCCAAAACCTTGGAAGAAACCTAGAGAGGAACCAGGCTATGAGGGGTGGCCAGTCCTCTTCTGGCTGTGCCGGGTGGAGATTATAACAGAACATGGCCAAGATGTTCAAATGTTCATAAATGACCAGCAATAATAATCACAGTAGTTGTTGAGGGTGCAGCAAGTCAGCACCTCAGTAGTAAATGTCAGTTGGCTTTTCATTAAACTCTATTAACCTTTCACGAGTATCTACCCCGGGTCCGGGATCACCCCCCACCCCCCCCCACACTGAGTAGCATAGCCTAGCATAGCGTCACAATTAAATAGTAGCATCTAAATATCATTAAATCACAAGTCCAAGACACCTAATGAAAGATACAGATCTTGTGAATAAAGCCACCATTTCAGATTTTTAAAATGTTTTACAGGGAAGACAAAATATGTAAATCTATTAGCTAACCACGTTAGCAAAAGACACCACTTTTCTAACTCCATCAGTTTCTTACTCCATCAGGTGCTATCACCAATTCGGCTAAACTAAGATATTGATAGCCACTAACCAAGAAAAAACCTCATCAGATGACAGTCTGATAACATATTTATGGTATAGGATAGGTTTTGTTAGAAAAATGTGCATATTTCAGGTAGATATCATAGTTTACAATTGCACCCACCGTCACAAATGGACTAGAATAAATACATAGAGCAACGTGTTTACCTAATTACTAATCATCAAACATTTCGTAAAAATACACAGCATACACTAATCGAAAGACACAGATCCTGTGAATACAGACAATATTTCAGATTTTCTAAGTGTCTTACAGCGAAAACACAATAAATCGTTATATTAGCATACCACATATGCAAACGTTACCAGAGCATTGATTCTAGCCAAAGAGAGCGATAACGTAAACATCGCCAAAATATATTAATTTTTTCACTAACCTTCTCAGAATTCTTCAGATGACACTCCTGTAACATCACATTACAACATACATATACAGTTTGTTCGAAAATGTGCATATTTAGCCACCAAAATCATGGTTAGACAATGACAAAAGTTGCCCAGCTGGTCAGACAATGTCGTGCGCCATATTAGACAGTGATCTAGTCGTATACATAAATACTCATAAACGTGACTAAAAAATATAGGGTGGACAGCGATTGATAGACAATTTAATTCTTAATACAATCGCTGATTTACATTTTTTAAATTATCCTTACTTTTCAATACAGTTTGCGCCAAGCGAAGCTACGTCAAACAAAATGGCGTCATAAGCGATTAACATTTCTCGACAGAAACACGATTTATCATAATAAATTGTTCCTACTTTGAGCTGTTCTTCCATCAGAATCTTGGGCAAAGAATCCTTTCTTGGGTCTAATCGTCTTTTGGTCGAAAGCTGTCCTCTTGCGGCATGAACTGGAACCGTGCCCAGAGATTCACAGTGTCTCAGAAATAAATGTCCCAAAATCGCACTAAACGGATATAAATTGCTATAAAACGGTTTAAATTAACTACCTTATGATGTTTTTAACTCCTATAACGAGTAGAAACATGACCGGAGAAATATAACTGGCTACACTAATGCTTGGAAAAAGAGCAGGTCTGTGTCCACCGCGCGCCCGACGCATCTGGAAAAGAGTTCCTACCTACACGTGTTTTGGTTTTATAGGGGCTGTGATTGCGCAATCGATACCATTCAAATCGTCATCACGTAAAGGCATCCAGGGGAAGACGTAAGCAGTGTCCGTATCCTGATAGCGTTCACAGTGGCCTTTAAACTGACTCCAGATCAGGGGCCAAAATGTGTGAAATCTGACTCCATGTCAGGGAAATTGCTGTAGAATGAGTTCTGTTCCACTCAGAGACAAAATTCCAACGCCTATAGAAACTAGAGAGTGTTTTCTATCCAATAATAGTAATAATATGCATATTGTACGAGCAAGAATTTAGTAGGAAGCCGTTTAATCTGTAATGCAATTATGCTAATGAGAAAACAGCACCCCCTGTAGTCGCAAGAAGTTAATCTCTATATCTCTATTATTATTTAAAAAAAAAAAAATAACTCTCCCAAGGTAAACAGACTATTTCTCAGGTCCAGATCGTAGAATATGCATATAATTTACAGATTAGGATAGAAAACAATCCAAAGTTTCCAAAACTGTCAAAATATTGTCTGTGAGTATAACAAAACAGATTTTGCAGGCAAAAACCTGAGGAAATCTAACCCGGAAGTGATATATATATTTTTTAATCTGTGTTTCATTTCCCGTCTTTCTTCCATTTAAAGGGGTATCAACCAGATTCCTTCTCCAATGGCTTCCTCAGGCTGTGACCAGGCTTTAGACATAGTTTCAGGCTTTTATTTTGAAAAATGAGCGAGATTTTTCAAAACTAGTCAGGTGTCCTTTGATTAGTTCCTGCGCGCGAGAGGGGTAGCTCTCCATTTTCTTTCTCTCTTTTATTGAATAGGTTACGGTCCGGTTGAAATATTATCGATTATGTATGTTAAAAACAACCTGAGCATTGATTATAAAAAATATTTGACATGTTTCTACGAACATTACGGATACTTTTTGAAATTTTCGTCGAACGGAACGAGACTGTAGTTTTCTGAACATAACGCGCAACCCAAATGTTTTTTTTTAAATATAAAAGTAATATTTATCGAACAAAAAGAACATTTATTGTGTAACTGGGAGTCTCATGAGTGCAAACATCCGAAGATTATCAAAGGTAAGCGATTAATTGTATTGCTTTTCTGACTTTCGTGACCATGCTAATTTGGGGCTAGCTGTTCTAGCATTGATTGATACACTCACAAAAGCTTGGATTGCTTTCGCTGTAAAGCATATTTTCAAAATCTGACACGATAGGTGGATTAACAACAAGCTAAATTGTGTTTTGGAATATTTCACTTGTGATTGCATGATTATAAATATTTTTAGTAATATTTTGCGCCCTGCAATTCAGCGGTTGTTTAGGAAAATTATCCTGTAAAGGGATCCGTAGCGCAGAGAAGTTAAGAGTATCTCTACCGCTCCTGCGGTCTCTAGAGAGTTGAAAACAGCAGGTCTGGGACAGGTAGCACGTCCGGTGAACAGGTCGGGGTTCCATAGCCGCAGGCAGAAAAGTTGAAACTGGAGCAGCAGCACGGCCAGGTGGACTGGGGACAGCAAGGAGTCATCATGCCAGGTCGTCCTGAGCCATGGTCCTAGGGCTCAGGTCCTCCGAGAGAGAGAAAGAAAGAGAGAATTAGAGAGAGCACACTTAAATTCACACAGGACACCGGATAAGACAGGAGAAGTACTCCAGATATAACAAACTGACCCTAGCCCCCCGACACATAAACTACTGCAGCATAAATACTGGAGGCTGAGACAGGAGGGGTCAGGAGACACTGTGTCCCCATCTGATGAAACCCCCGGACAGGGCCAAACAGGAAGGAGTTAACCCCACCCACTTTGCCAAAGCACAGCCCCCACACCACTAGAGGGATATATTCAACCACCAACTTACCATCCTGAGACAAGGCAGAGTATAGCCCACAAAGACATCCGCCACGGCACAACCCAAGGGGGGGCGCCAACCCAGACAGGAAGATCACGTCAGTGACTCAACCCACTCAAGTGACGCACCCCTCCTAGGCACGGCATGAAAGAGCACCAGAAGGCCAGTGACTCAGCCCCTGTAATAGGGTTAGACGCAGAGAATCCCAGTGGAGAGAGGGGAACCGGCAAGGCAGAGACAGCAAGGGCGGTTCGTTGCTCCAGAGCCTTTCCGTTCACCTTCACACTCCTGGGCCAGACTACACTCAATCATACGACCTACTAAAGAGATGAGTCTTCAGTAAAGACTTAAAGGTTGAGACCGAGTCTGCGTCTCTCACATGGATAGGCAGACCATTCCATAAAAATGGAGATCTATAGGAGAAAACCCTGCCTCCAGCTGTTTGCTTAGAAATTCTAGGGACAATTAGGAGGCCTGCGTCTTGTGACCGTAGCGTACATGTAGATATGTATGGCAGGACCAACTCGGAAAGATAGGTAGGAGCAAGCCCATGTAACGCTTTGTAGGTTAACAGTAAAACCTTGAAATCAGCCCTTGCCTTAACAGGAAGCCAGTGTAGGGAGGCTAGCACCTGAGTAATATGATCAAATATTTTGGTTCTAGTCAGGATTCTAGCAGCCGTATTTAGCACTAACTGAAGTTTATTTAGTGCTTTATCCGGGTAGCCGGAAAGTAGAGCATTGCAGTAGTCTAACCTAGAAGTAACAAAAGCATGGATACATTTTTCTGCATCATTTTTGGACAGAAACTTTCTGATTTTTGCAATGTTATGTAGATGGAAAAAAGCTGTCCTTGAAACAGTCTTGATATGTTCGTCAAAAGAGAGATCAGGGTCAAGAGTAACGCCGAGGTCCTTCACAGTTTTATTTGAGACGACTTTACAACCATCAAGATTAATTGTCAGATTCAACAGAAGATCTCTTTGTTTCTTGAGACCTAGAACAAGCATCTCTGTTTTGTCCGAGTTTAAAAGTAGAACGTTTGCAGCCATCCACTTCCTTATGTTTGAAACACAGGCTTCTAGCGAGGGCAATTTTGGGGCTTCACCATGTTTCATTGAAATGTACAGCTGTGTGTCATCCGCATAGCAGTGAAAGTTAACATTATGTTTTCGAATGACATCCCCAAGAGGTAAAATATATAGTGAAAACAATAGTGGTCCTAAAACGGAACCTTGAGGAACACCGAAATGTACAGTTGATTTGTCAGAGGACAAACCATTCACAGAGACAAACTGATATCTTTCCGACAGATGAGATCTAAACCAGGCCAGAACTTGTCCGTGTAGACCAATTTGGGTTTCCAATCTCTCCAAAAGAATGTGGTGATCGATGGTATCAAAGGCAGCACTAAGGTCTAGTAGCACGAGGACAGATGCAGAGCCTCGGTCTGACGCCATTAAAAGGTAATTTACCACCTTCACAAGTGCAGTCTCAGTGCTATGATGGGGTCTAAAACCAGACTGAAGCATTTCGTATACATTGTTTGTCTTTAGGAAGGCAGTGAGTTGCTGCGCAACAGCTTTTTCAATTTTCTTTGAGAGGAATAGAAGATTCGATATAGGCCGATAGTTTTTATATTTTCTGGGTCAAGGTAGGGCTTTTTCAAGAGAGGCTTTATTACTGCCACTTTTAGTGAGTTTGGTACACATCCAGTGGATAGAGAGCCGTCTATTATGTTCAACATAGGAGGGCCAAGCATAGCCTCCAAGAGCATAGCCTCCAAGAGATCTAAAACCATAGTTCTATTACAAATAGGACTTCCACAAGCATTGTGAAAACCCCTACTCCTCCAGACACCACACCAGGAGAGACAAACCCCCATTGCATAAGCAGAATCAAAATTGTAACCCTTTTCCCCTTCTCCCATTTTACAGGCAGTAGTAAGTGCAAAAGTTCAGCCTATTGAGCTGAGAAAGTATCTGGTATTGGTTGTTGTATGTGAGTGGTTCTATCAATTGTCCAAGTCAGCATCAGTCAGGGCAGTGACAGAGAGGTCAGGCCAGTGTCAGAGAGGTCAGGCCCAGGCTTCATTGGTGTGGGACCCACTGTCTCTGCACTGCCTTTGGTTGAACCTGTCATGGTGCCCCATGATTTTGTTTGAATCAGGTTCTGTGTAATGTGGACTGAGTGACTTATCTGTATGGTACTGTAGAAAAACCCAGTTCTATCCCTGTATACGGGTAGTAGAACCTAACATAGGATGATATACCCAACACAGTTCTATTTTCTCTAACCCCTCTTCTTTAGTTTCACTACATTTATTCACTAACCACGCTACTGTAAATGGTTCCACATATGTGTGGTGAATAATCACAATTGTTTCAATTGTATTTTAACTTCAGTACGGGAGTCTCCCTGTCTCTTCTCTTATGGATGTAATGGAAGAGTAAACTAACAACATGTCTTTCCCAATACGCAATTCGCAAATGTATCCTTTCTTGTACTAGTCTTAAAGACTTGTTGTCTATACCAGTCTAGATTTATTTCAGCATATGTCCATTCACTGTTATCAAATACACTCAACTCATACAACAATTGTCCCACACCAAATCTGTAATCCCACCAATTATACATATATAAAAAAAAAACAATGCCTTCCCTCAGGTAAGAACATCAAGCGCATATAACACTTTCAATCACTTGTCACCCAGTATCTCAGTACTGACTTGGTTCGTCCTAATCTATAACCAAGTTCCTCACACAAGGTTCCATTAGACCCTCTGGAATTTCTAACTATTACACCTGGGGTTCTGTGTCATTTATCACATATACATCGTATACGGGCTGGTACATAAATTGAGGTATCGACTGTTCCTGTAATTATCAACCCCATGAGTGAGGTGCCACTTACATACTGGAATGAGTCATCAACCACACAGTGCTTTTTCTAATTTCAGACTTTTGGTTTAAAACCTGTTAGTGTGTAGGGGGCGCTCTTTTCACTTTGGGAAAAAATCGTGCCCAATTTAAACGACCTCGTACTCTATTCTAGATCGTACAATATGCATATTATTATTACTTTTGGATAGAAAACACTCTCAAGTTTCTAAAACTGTTTGAATTATATCTGTGAGTAAAACAGAACTCATTTTGCAGCAAACTTCCTGACAGGAAGTGAAAAATCTGAAATCGAGGCTCTGTTCCAGGGCCATCCTATTCAATTGCTTGAAATCTATGTATCTATGGGACAGTGGCATTTGCGTAAGATCTACGCGTTTAGGTACTAAAGATTAAAAAAACAAGTAATTTACATTGAATGAAATATCAGGCTATCTCTGTCTCTCTCTCTGTCTCTCTCTCTCTTTCTCTCGGTGTGTGTGCGTGTGTGCGTGTGTTTGTGTGTGTGTAAGGATCTGTCCGTGGGGGCTGATGACCTCTGTCACCTCCAACATGTGGTTGTGTGTGGGAGGTCGTTTGATTACAAGCAGAGAAACATGCTGATGACCTTATTTTCTAAAAAAGGAATTAAAGAATAATTATACATGTAAACATTTAAAGGATATAAATGGCATTTATGTATTTACATTTTAGAAGAAAATAAAAGGGGTTTTAAAAAAGAAAAGTGTATACATCTTCAATGAATGACCGCTCTTCCTATGTCTCTATGTGTGTGGGTCTTTGAAACAACTGTCGGAAAACAGTAGGGTGCTGTGGCGTCCAAGGACCTCATGACCTCTGAACCTCTAAAAGACCCTTTTTTTTTTAAATGGCAGAATGGGTTCTCAGTATGTGTCGTGGTGTGGTTGTCGCAAGCAATCAGGCCATTCTCTTAAACTAAGAGGATACCTGCCCCTACTCCCCTATAAGCAGAGAGTCCTTACATTTTCACATGAAGGACCCAGTAGCTTTGCAGCTCTAAAGACAGAACAGCTAAAAGATAATCAGGGAATCCTTTATCCCCCCCCATGGAGAATTTTGACGGTGAGTTGGAAATTACAATATAATGAATGCTTTTTATATCTAAATAGGCCTGTTCATAAATATGAATATATTGTATATTATTAAATGAATGTTTTTTAATATGGTATTATATAAACATATATATTTATATATTTAATGAGAGGAGGGGTTATTGTTTCATGTTTTATTTATTTGATAAATGAGAATGGACTAGGGTCAACATAGGGGTTTATCCCCAAACTGTTTTGGATAAAACCTAGGGTCTACATAGGGGTTTATCCCCAAAATGTTTTGGATAAAACCTAGGGCCTACATAGGGGTTTATCCCCAAAATGTTTTGGATAAAACCTAGGGTCTACATAGGGGTTTATCCCCAAAATGTTTTGGATAAAACCTAGGGCCTACATAGGGGTTTATCCCCAAAATGTTTTGGATAAAACCTAGGGTCTACATAGGGGTTTATCCCCAAAATGTTTTGGATAAAACCTAGGGCCTACATAGGGGTTTATCCCCAAAATGTTTTGGATAAAACCTAGGGCCTACATAGGGGTTTATCCCCAAAATGTTTTGGATAAAACCTAGGGTCTACATAGGGATTTATCCCCAAAATGTTTTGGATAAAACCTAGGGCCTACATAGGGATTTATCCCCAAACTGTTTTGGATAAAACATATTTATCAGGCAGTTAAATAGCAATCATTAACTCAGAGAGGCTGTTGCCAACACTGAGACCCAATCACAGGACACTTTATTAAATGGATCACTAGTCACTTTAAACAATGCTTATTTAAATAAACCACTTTAATAATGGTTACATATTTTACATTAAGCATATCATATGTATATACTGTATTTTATACCATCTATTGCACCATGCCTATGCCGCTCGGCCACTGTTCATCCATATATCTATATGTACATATTCTCATTCAGCCTTTTTAGATTTGTGTGTGTGTTATGTAGTTTGTGGGGAATTGTTAGATTAATTGTTAGATTTTGTGTGTAGTAGGTCGTTTTTGGAAATTGTTAGATATTACTTGTTAGATATTACTACACTGTCGGAACTATAAGCTATAAAATTAAAATCTGCTAACACTGCATGTGACCATTCAAACTTTAATTTGCATGTCTTCTATGAATACACACACAGCAAAGCTATATTCAAGAGTGGATCAATGCCACCACCTAGTGGATGTTTAGTTACATAACCAAACATTACATGACTTTCATTTTAGATGTTGCTTGTTGAATGTAGCTAAAATGTTAGCATAATAATAGCATAGATAAATATATATTTGATCATATTTACCACTGTCGTGGAAAACTGCAAGATTATGCTATAATGCTTGTATTGCATTATAATGGTTGTTTTATTTGACAGAATAGAGTATTCTGTTAACTATTTTGTGTGTGTTCTACTGAGGAGGGCCTCTATGAGATCGCACTGACAGAGGAGATTTACGATGTCTTTGGGTAATAAAACCTAAAGAGCATTCCAGAGAACATGAGCTAATGTTTCTCTTCTATACCGTACCAGGGAGAGACGGTTCCAGTTTGGAGTAGGAGGACCAGACACTGGTCTTTACAATGAAGTAGATACCTTTCATACAAATCTTAACCTTGTGACCATTCTAGGTATCTGTTGTTCGTCATGTAGGTTGAGAGGGGTGTATCTTGGCTATAAAAGATCTTTCTACTTTTGTGTTGTCACTATCAACGGTTCATTAGAAATGGTGAATCGTTGAAAGTCATTGCTAATGCAAAGCTCTTATATTTAAAGATGTAGTTTAAGTATAACTCTGACTGGTGTGTGAAGTTTGTTTCTCCTCATTTGGTAATACAGAAATTAGCCACCACATTTGGCGACGGGGATGGGACGTGAATCTTCACTCGGTGACCGCTCCCGACGATCTGGGCAAATCATGCACAACGGATCCCTCAAACTTGGGATCTCAGGGAAACCACACTTCAGGAACGAAGCAGATGGACCCACCTTTGATCTGAGAGGCAGCGAGCCGAGTGGATACCACATCTCAAACTTAGTTTTTTTTTTTTTTTTAAAGAGGTGAGCAAACCACACTTGAAGTCAAGTTTTTAGATAAGCCTCTGTTACGTAAGCTCTGAGTGTGTATTCCTTTGTGAGGGGGGCACCTTGGAGGCGTAAGCAGGGCCGAGTCAGAGGAGAGTAATCTGAGAGTTTGCGGACTCAAAGATACTCTGCCACTGGTCGGTTGCGGGCGACCTAGAGACGCCCTGACACTGAATTGATCACAGTGGGGATTGGTGTGGTCTGTGGGGGTGAGGGTCTAAGGTGACTGTGCGTTCTGTGTGAAACACGGTACTTGGTGAAGCCCTATTGGAAGAAGGACCTCGTTCTGAAAGTGTCTGTGTGACTGTCTAAGTGAGCCTCAGAAGTGGTGAATTCCAATGATTTTAAATGTGCTAGCCAGGTATGCCCTGGGTTACTCTGTGTGAGTATTTTGTTTTGGGACCACTAGGTAATCTTTGTAGGAGCGTTCTGTGTGAGCGCGGTAGGTTGAATCTGTGTGGGTAACCGTTCAATTATGTTCTGATGATCTGTGTGGACATCTGACCAGTTCTGTGTGGACATCTGACCAATCCTGTGCGGTGGATCATTAAAGTTCTGTGTGAGTACCTACGAATTTCTTATGTTTTATATGGATTCTGTGAATATATGAAAATATGATAAATTGTATGTGTGTATAATCGATTACTAGAGATTTGATAAAGTAATGCTGACAATATAATTAGATACAATTTAAACCAGCCATTCGTAGACGTACATAGGTTTTGAGTTGGTATCTTTAAATGGATAATTTGATAAATATAAGGTTTAAGCACTATTAAACTGCCTACAAAATCTGGGCAATTGTGGCAATTGATTGGAGTGTGTCCACTTTTGGTTAATTTACCCTAACGATGGAACTATAAAATGCTTATTGGATTATCTCCGTCTGGGTACAACATTTGAAATAAAACTGCCCTTAGCTTCTTGGTGTCTGGGGGGCAGTATTGAGTAGCTTGGATGAATAAAGTGCCCAGAGTAAACTGCCTGCTACTCAGCCATAAAAGCTAGAATATGCATATAATTAGTATATTTGGATAGAAAACACTCTGAAGTTTCTAAAACAGTTTGAATGATGTCTGTGAGTATATAACTCATATGGCAGGCGAAAACCTGAAAAAATCCAACCAGGAAGTGGGAAATCTGAGGTTGGTATTTTTCAACTTATTCCCTATTGAAGATACAGTGGGATATTGGTCATGTTGCACTTTCTAAGGCTTCCACTAGATGTCAAGAGTCTTTAGAAACTTGTTTGAGGCTTCTACTGTAAAGGAGGGGCTCATAAGGGCTCTTTGAGTCAGTGGTCTGGCAGAGTGCCACGGGCTCATGACGCGTGGTCATGAGAGAATTAGCTCGCGTTCCATTGCTTTTCTACAGACAAAGAAATTCTCCGGTTGGAACATTATTGAAGATTTATGTTAAAAACATCCTAAAGATTGATTCTATACATCGTTTGATATGTTTCTACGGACTGTAATGGAACTTTTTGACATTTCGTCTGCTCCTAGTAAACGTGCTTCGTGACTTTGGATTTGTTTACAAAACACGCTAACAAAAGAAGCTATTTGGACATAAATGATGGACATTATCGAACAAATCAAACATTTATTGTGGAACTGGGATTCCTGGGAGTGCATTCTGATGAAGATCACCAAAGGTAAGTGAATATTTATAATGCTATTTCTGACTAATGTTGACTACACAACATGGCGGATATTTCTTTGGCTGGTTTGGGCTCTGAGCCCGTACTCAGATTATTGCACGGTGTGCTTTTTCGGTAAAGTTAAAAAAAAATCTGACACAGTGGTTGCATTAAGGAGAAGTTTATCTAAAGTTCCATGTATAATAGTTGTATATTTTATCAATGTTTATTATGAGTATTTCTGTGAATTGATGTGGCTCTGAAAAATCACCGCATGTTTTGGAACTACTGAACATAAGACGCCAATGTAAAATTCGATTTTTGGATATAAATATGCACTTTATCGAACAAAACATACATGTATTGTGTAACATGATGTCCTATGAGTGTCATCTGATGAAGATCATCAAAGGTTAGTGGTTAATTTGATCTCTATTTCTGCTTTTTGTGACACCTCTCTTTGACTGGAAAAATGGCTGTGTTTTTCTGTGACTTGGTGGTGACCTAATATAATCGTTTGTGGTGCTTTCGCTGTAAAGCCTTTTTGAAATCAGACACTGTGGCTGGATTAACGCAAATGTTATCTTTAAAATGGTGTATAATACTTGTATGCTTGAGGAATTTTAATTATGAGATTTTTTTTTGTTTTGAATTTGGTGCTCTGCACTTTTACTGGCTGTTGGCGGGATGGGACGCTACCATCCCAAATATCCCAGAGAGGTTTTAAGGTCTGAAAATGTTAAATTTTTTCTTCCCAGTATGAGTGTAGTTGCTGGATTTATTGAATAGACTTGAGCGAATTAAGATGAAATCTCAACATAATTTATAATGTCGTACAACGCCTAGGGTATACATCAAACTAATTATCATTGCGTGATTAATGTGATGTAGTAAAGTAATCAAAATACGTTGCATGAGAAAACAATCTACTTTTATTAAAATGCGCAAGATCTGTTTCCTAGTCAATGAATGTCGATTTAACTATTTGACTGCTAATCTATTCATTTGTAATTGGGTTATTTGCAGAGTTTTTTCATCCTTTCAATGGTTTTGGTGGTTCAGTGGTAGAATTCTCTCCTGCCACGCGGGAGGCCCGGGTTTGTTTCCCAGCCTATGCACCAATGGACTAAAATCTGTGTTTCTAATTGTAATTCAACTATTGGTATGTTTTGCCTGGAAAGATACGGTCGCTAGTGTTTGTTTAAGATATAAACTGAATGTTTTAATAGATTGTTTCGTTCAAATTGAAAGACGAATTCATTCAACTTAAATAGCGAGGCGAGTTCGATGTAATACGTTGTCTGTTGCCTAAATGGTCTGCTGAAATAACATTTTGAGAATTGAGGTTGTATTTAAATAGCTGAATCAAACAAGAGACAGTTACCTAAATCTAATGAATTATAATAATAAGCGGATAGGTAATTGCGATAGAGTTGTGCCCCCCACCGAAATGTGTTTCTTATTCTAAAGGGTTGACTGATGTATTTTATAAATTTGGCGCTTTACATGTTATTTTTAAAGTCTTGGACATTTCAGAAGTGTGAAACCGAAAGAGAAGAGAAAGTTGTAAAGTTTGATCTTACAATAGAGGTAAGGCAGAATGTTGTTTAAGTAGGGGTTATATTTTTGCCTACTGGTAAAAATAGGAGAGTTGGTTGTGAGCGCTGGGATATGTTGGGCTGTAAGGGATTCAGGTGCGAATAAGGAAAAGTTAAGATTCTGATGATTGTTTCTTAGTGAATTTGAGCAGGAAGTTAATGTATTCTAACATTATAATCTGTTTCCATTACGTGGACCAATGTCAGGTCATTAAAGTGGATTGCAGTTTGAGTTTATTTTTATTTTTACAGGGACAGTGCAAATTAATCACAGTTGTGTGTGTCTAATGGCAGGGTATTCCAGAAATGGGAAGCTCTCACACTGAAAGCAGATTGACTAAAGGGGCTTTTCCTTAAGGGAACTATACAGTCATCTCTCATGGCGGACCTTGTGGATCTGCTGCCATAAGGTTTGGGTTTTCTGTTTAACAAAAGTACTGAGTGGAGGGGGAGCCTGGACATTTAGAATCTTGAATAAGACAGGTGTCAGTGTATTGCATAGTATTTTTCCAACTCAGGAGCTCATGCTTTCTGAGAATGTAACAGTGATTATAGCTATTGAGTTTCCTATCAAGCACTTTGAGAGCCTGTTTGTAGACAGACTGAATGGGTTTTAATGTTGTACAGCAAGCTTGGGCTTGGTAATATGTAGGTAATAGGTAATATGTTAAGTGGGGGAGTATCATAGATTTGAAGTACAGTTTTGTTACCTCTGTAGTTAACCTCTCTTGGGCACGTGAGACGGTAGCGTCCCACCACTTCAACAGCCAGTGAAACTGCTGGGCGCCAAATTCAAATACAGAAATACTCATTATAAAAATTCAGAAAACAAAACATATTTTACATAGGTTTAAAGATTAACTTCTTGTGAATCCAACCACGGTGTCAGATTTAAAAAATGCTTTGCGGCGAAAGCATACATTACGATTATGAGAACATAGCCCACAAGACAAATAATTACAAACAGTAGCCAGCCAGATAGAACAGTTACACAATTTAGAAATAGAGATACAATTAATCCCTTACCTTTGATGATATTCATATGGTTGCACTCAGCAGACATTAATTTACTCAATAAATGTTCCTCTTGTTCGATAAATTCTCTTTATACCCAAAAACCTCCGTTTTGTTCAACTTGAGACATCTGTGGCATTGTGTTGTGTGACAAAACTGCACATTTTTTGATTGGCCTTTTATTGTCCCCAGGACAAGGTGTACCAGTGTAAATATCATGCTGTTTAATCAGCTTCTTGATATGCCACATCTGTCAAGTGGATGGATTATCTTGGCAAAGGAGAAATGCTCACTAACAGGGATGTAAATTGGGGATGCACGATATATCGGCGAGCATATCGGAATCGGCCGATATTAGCTAAAAATGCCAACATCGGCATCGGCCTGATGTCTAGTTTAACCTCTCTTGGGCACGTGAGACGGTAACGTCCCACCACTTCAACAGCCAGTGAAACTGCTGGGCGCCAAATTCAAATACAGAAATACTCATTATAAAAATTCAGAAAACAAAACATATTTTACATAGGTTTAAAGATTAACTTCTTGTGAATCCAACCACGGTGTCAGATTTTAAAAAATGCTTTACGGCGAAAGCATACATTACGATTATGAGAACATAGCCCACAAGACAAATCATTACAAACAGTAGCCAGCCAGATAGAACAGTTACACAATTTAGAAATAGAGATAAAATTAATCCCTTACCTTTGATTCATATAGCAGACATTCATTTACTCAATAAATGTTCCTTTTGTTCGATAAAGTCTCTTTATACCCAAAAACCTCCGTTTGCGCGTTTTCTTCAGTAATCCACAGGCTGAAACGCAGTCAAAACAGGAGACAAAAAAATCAAAATTGTATGCGTAAAGTTCATAGAAACATGTCAAACGATGTTTATATTCAAACCTCAGGTTGTTTTTAGCCTAAATAATCGATACTATTTCAACTGAACAATAACATCGTCAATATAAAATGGAAACAAGAAACGCACTCTCTCGGTCTTGCGCAGGAAAAAGCTCCGTGATTGCTCAGACTGCTCTTACTTCCTCATTTTTCGGAATACAAGACTGAAACACATTCTAAAGACTGTTGACATCTAGTGGAAGGCATAGAAACTGCAAGTTGAGTCCTAAGTCAAGGGATACTGTAATGGCATTGAATAGAAAACTACAACCCCCCCCAAAAAAACTTCCTGAATGGATTTTTCTCAGGTTTTTGCCTGCCAAATCAGTTATGTTAACCTTTTCTCAATAGGGGGTGCTGTTTTCACTTTGTAAAAATTTTGTTCCCAAATTAAACTGCCTCGTACTCAATTCTTGCTCGTATAATATGCATATTATTATTACTATTGGATAGAAAACACTCTCTAGTTTCTAAAACCGTTTGAATTATATCTGTGAGTAAAACAGAACTCAAGTTGGAGCAATTTTCCTGTGAGGAAGTGAAAAATCTGAAATCAGGCTGGCTGTTCTGGGGTCAGTTTATTAATTTGCATGTCTTCTATTGGTCGAGATGCACAGCATACGCCTTCCCCTAGATGTCAGCAAATAGTGAGAATTGGAATAGAGTTGCTAGGCAGATCTGAAGCCATATAAATGGTCTGGGAACGTGGGGTCCACTCCTTTCATCATTCGCCATGACGCAAGACAGACCTCAGGATTGCGTTCTGGAAAGCTCCCGTTATAGGCCTTAGATATATCCGGCTCTGATTTTATTCGATATAGGTGTTAAAGACATCATAATGTTGTTATTTTAAACCGAGTTATATCAGTTTATATTAGTATATTGCGTTTTTCGGATATTTCTTAGTGCTGCGTTATAGTGAGTTGGACACGTCTTCGCCACATGGCTAATGTTTACTGCTAATTCCAAAGTTGAAGGCGACAATCTACAACCGAGCAACAATTTCTCTGGACAAAGGACAACTTGCCCAAGATTCTGAAGGGAGCTCATCAAAAAGTAAGAAGTATTTATGATGTTAATTCGTTGTTCTGTTGAAAAATGTAAAACTATTTTTCCGCCATTAATTTCGGTGCGGTCTCACTTTAACGCACGCTGTATGTCGTAGTAATGATAATTTTAAAAATCTAACACAGCGGTTGCATTAAGAACTAATGTATCTTTCATTTGCTGTCCAACCTGTATTTTTTAGTCAAGTTTATGATTAGTTACTGATTAGATTAGGTGCCTCTCCCAAGATTTCTCCCGACATTTTGTTGGCAGCTTGGCTACTATTCTCATTGTATAACCACGATTTGTGCCGCTAAATATGCACATTTTCGAACAAACTCTATATGTATTGTGTAATATGACGTTATAAAGACTGTCATCTGAAGAAGTTTGAGAAGGTTAGTGAAAAAATTAATATATTTTGCTGGTTTATTCGTTATCGCTATTGTTTTCTTGAATCAATGCTGTTGTGTGGTTGGCTATTGTAGTAAGCTAATATAATGCTATATTGTGTTTTTGCTGTAAAACACTTAAAAAATCTGAAATATTGGCTGGATTCACAAGATCTTTGTCTTTCATCTGCTGTACCCTGTGTATTTTTCATAAATGTTTTATGATGAGTATTTAGGTAATTCCCGTTGGTCTCTGTAGTTATTCTAGTTGCTTTGGTGAGAGTTGTGATGGTGGCTGCAATGTAAAACTATGATTTATACCTGAAATATGCACATTTTTCTGACAAAACATATGCTATACAATAAATATGTTATCAGACTGTCATCTGATGAAGTTGTTTCTTGGTTAGTGACTATTTATATCTTTATTTGGTCGAAATTGTGATAGCTACCTATGCAGGAAAAAAATGGTGGGGAAAAAAAGTTGTGTCTTTTGCTATCGTGGTTAGCTAATAGAAATACATATTGTGTCTTCCCTGATTTTAAAAATCAGAAATGATGGCTGGATTCACAAGATGTGTATCTTTCATCTGGTGTTCATAATTGTGAAAGGGATAAGAGGGTTATGGTATGTTCGCTTAGGAGCAGTGGGTTGGCAGGTGTCACAAGATTTGCAATACTTTGTGACAGATTGAGTAATCCTCAGCTAATAGAAACGCCATCGCATCCGTTCGATGTTCTTCTCCCTGGCGAGGTGACCCCCAGTACATCTGTATGGGCCATGTGTAACACAACATCTCTGTATGAACGGGGCACCATTAACAGTTCCTGTTCTACCCCTCTAAGTTTTCCCACCTCCGAGCCGATACTCCTCCCATCTGTCCTCTTCACCTTCCGCATAGCCTGCCGAAGGTCGGGGTCCCAGTGTTGGGCATTTCCGAATTGGCCCATTAGCTATTCCGACAGGGTGAAGTTGTGCGTGTTGGAGCGAGGGAGGGTGCGCTCCTGGTCGGGGTCAGATGACTCTATGCCAAACCCCCTATGATGCAGTAACTATGATGCAGCTATAAGTCAAATTGACTCGTCTCATCTGTTTTGGAATGAAGACCCAGAGTCTGTATACATAACATTCTGTCAGCTTTTGACAAAGTGAATACCTTTTTTAACAGGAAATTCCACCTTAAGCCAAGACGTAAAATCTCTCCACCATGGCTCAACAAGGACCTCTCGTTGCAGATGAGAGAAAAGGATATTTCCTTTGAAAAAAGCACTGAAATCTGTTCAGAATGATGACAGACATATATGTACATCACTGAGAAACAAGGTGGTGAGGAGTATAAAAAAGCAAAAGCAGATGTCTTCCTCAGAGTTATCAACGAAGTGAAAGGAAATGGCAAAGTGATTTGGGGAAACCTTATCAAAAAAACAAGGAGAGGAGCTGAAAATTCCCAAAACCATCCCAAATTCAAAGTTAGACTGTAATTTGATATTCACCACTATTAACAATTTCCTTGTAGACTCTGTCAGGGAACTGTCTCAAGGATTTTCAAACAAGACCACAACTCTCACTCCTATGGAAAATAGCAAATCAATATTCAGAATATCCGAAGTTTCAGCATCAGCAGTGGACACTATTATCAGCTGCTTCACGAACTCTAGAACAAAATATTTACAGAGCCTTCAGAAATTATTCACACCCCTCAACTCTTTCCAAACGTTATTGTGTTACAGCCTGATTTTAAAATGGATTACCTTGAGATTAGTCACTGGCCTACACACAATTTCCCTTAATGTCAAAGTGGAATTATGTTTTTCAAATTTTTCACAAATTAATTAAAAATGAAAAACTGAAATGTCTTGAGTCAATAAGTATTCAACCCCTTTGTTATGACAAGCCTAAATCAGTTCAGGAGTGAACATGTGCTTAATAAGTCACATAATAAGTTGCATGGACTCACTCTGTGTGCAATAGTTTCTTACATGACTACCTCATCTCTGTACCCCTCACATGCAATTATCTGTAAGGTGCCTCAGTCGAGCAGTGAATTTCAAACACAGATTCAATCACAGAGAACAGGGAGATTTTCCAATGCCTCACAAAGAAGGGCACCTATTGATACATGGGTAGAAAAAAGCAGACATTGAATATCCCTCTGAGCATGGTGAAGTTATTCATTATATTTTGGATGGTGTATAAACACATAGTCACTACAAAGATACAGACGTCCTTCCTAACTCAGATTCTGGAGAGGAAGGAAACCGCTCGGGGATTTCACCATGAGGCCAATGGTGATTTTAAACCATTTACAGAGTAAAGTGGCTGTGATAGGAGAAGACTGAGAGTGAAAAGAGGGAAGCCTGTACATATAAAACATATTTCAAAACATGCATCCTGTTTGCGACAAGGCACTAAAGTAATACTGCAAAACATGTGGCAAAGCAATTCACTTTTTTCTTGAATACAAAATATTATGTTTGGGGAAATCCAATACAACACATAACTGAGTATCACTCTCCATATTTTCAAGTACAATGGAGGCTGAAACATTTTATGGGTATGCTTGTAATCGTTATGTACTTGGGAGTTTTTGAGGGCAAAAAAAGAAACGGAATGGAAATAAGCACCAACAAAATCCTAGAAGAAAACCTGGTTCAGTCTGCTTTCCACCTGACACTGGAAGATTAATTCACCTCTCATCAGGAAAATAACATCATTCACAAGGCCAAATCTACACTGGAGTTGCTTACCAAAAAGACAGGGAATATTCCTTAGTGGCCGAGTTAAAGTTTTCACCTAAATCTGCTTGAAAATCTATGTCAAGACTTGAAAAATTGTTGTCTAGCAATGATCAACAACCAATTTTGACAGAGCTTGAAGAATTTAGAAAATAATTTTATGGGCAAATGTTGTGCAATCCAGGTGTGCAAAGTTCTTAGAGATTTATCCTGATAGACTCACTGCTGTAATCACTGCCAAATGTGATTCTAACATTTATTGTGAATACTTATGTAAATTAGATATTTCTGTATTTCATTTTCAATTAATTAGCTAAAATACCCAAAAAATGTTTTCACTTTGTCATTATGGGGTATTGTGTGTAGGCCAGTGACTAATGTATTTTTCCATTTTAAATTCAGAATGTAGCTTAGTAGATGATACAGGATATGTTACTGCTGTTCACTCTACCGGAAGTGCTGTTATCAAGCTCACTCAATGAAGCCAACTCTCAAGATGGTACGTCTAGTGTGTGTGTGTGTGTGCATACAGTTTAAGTCGGAAGTTTACATGCACTTAGGTTAGAGTCATTAAAACTCGATTTTCAACCACTCGACAAAGTTCTTGTGAACAAACTATAGTTTTGGCAAGTCGGTTAGGATATCTACTTTGTGCATAACACAAGTAATTTTTCCAACAATTGCTTACAGACATATTATTTCACTTATTATTCACTGTATCACAATTTCACTCGGTCAGAAGTTTACATACACTAAGTTGACTGTGCCTTTAAACAGCTTGGAAAAGTTCAGAAAATGATGTCATGGCTTTAGAAGCTTCTGATAGGCTAATTGACTAAATTTGAGTCAATTGGAGGTGTACCTGTGGATGTATTTCAAGGACTACCTTCAAACTCAGTGCCTCTTTGCTTGACATCATGGGAAAATCAAAAGAAATCAGCCAGACCTCAGAAATATAATTGTAGACCTCCACAAGTCTGGTTCATCCCTGGGAGCAATTTCCAAACGCCTGAAGGTATCACGTTCATATGTACAAACAACAGTACGCAAGTATAAACACCATGGGACCACACAGCCGTCATACCGCGTTCTGTCTCCTAGAGATGAACATACTTTGGTGCGAAAAGTACAAATCAATCCCAGAACAACAGCAAAGGACCTTGTGAAGATGCTGGAGAAAACAGGTACAAAAGTATCTATATCTACAGTAAAACGAGTCCGATATCGACATAACCTGAAAGGCCGATCAGCAAAGAAAAAGACAATTCTCCAAAACCGCCATAAAAAGCCAGACTAGGCTTTGCAACTGCACATGGGGACAAATATCTACTTTTTGGAGAATTGATGAAACAAAAAAAAAACTGTTTGGCCATCATGACCATCGTTATGTTTGGAGGAAAAAGGGGGAGGCGTGTGAGCCGAAGAACACCATCCCAACAGTGAAGCTCGGCGGTGGCAGCATCATGTTGTTGGGGTGCTTTGCTGCAGGAGGGACTGGTGCAATTCACAAAATAGATGGCATCATGAGGAGGAAAATGATGTGGATATATTGAAGCAACATGTCAAGACATCAGTCAGGAAGTTAAAGCTTGGTCGCAAATGGGTCTTCCAAATCGGCATTGACCCCAAGCATACTTCCAAAGTTGTGGCAAAATGGCTTAAGGAGAGCAAAGTCAATGTATTGGCATCAATCCTATCGAAAAATTGTGGGCAGATCTGGAAAAGCATGTGTGGGCAAGGAGGCCTACAAACCTTACTCAGTACAGCTCTGTCAGGAGGAAATGAACAAAATTCACCCAATTTCTTTATGGAAGCTTGTGGAAGGCTACCCGAAACGTTTGACCCAAGTTAAACAATATAAATGCAATGCTACCAAATACTAATTGAGTGTATGTACACTGCTGACCCACTGGGAATGTGATGAAAGAAATAAAAACTGAAATAAATCCTTCTCTACTATTATTCTGACATTTCACATTCTTAAAATAAAGTGGTGATCCTAACTGACCTAAGATAGGGATTCTTTTTTAGAATTCAATGTCAGGAATTGTGAAAAAACAGAGTTTAAATGTATTTGGCTAAGGTGTACGTAATCTTCCGACTTCAGCTGTATGTGTACTACTATTACTGCCCAGTGTAATCTGATGTAATTAGCTCTGCATGCACTGCATCTGTATTATGGTCAAGTTCACATTGTTACACAATAAAAACATGGAATAAAACATTATTATGAAACATGTATGATGTAATTGAAACACTGCTAAAAATGTAAGATTAATCAAAAAAACTACTAAACATGTGTAATGCTTGATAGTTTATTGGAGGATCACAATATGACACGTCAACCATACAACATTGCCACCAGAAATTCAGATCATTATTTATCCACTAACTTGACCAATCAACTATCATGTATCAGGACTTAAAGTTCATGTTTTTGGATAAAACATATATTCTTTAGAATGTTGATGAGTTCTTCTCAGTACCAAAGTCCCAAGAACTGTAGTACTGTTTTGTTTTTATGTTAGCCAATCATTGATGGATGGATGTTGGAATGATTCATTGAGGTATTGTTAGTGATGACTTCAGAGGTGATAGCTGATTTGATATGGAGACTGAAAAGGATCCTCGGCATCCCCATTCTGGTCGGTTCTCACCCCACAGTTTCCTTGACTTTGTTCCAAAGCTCGCCCCAAACTGGAATACAGTTTTACATATGCTTAATGGAAAATACATTTTTAAAAGGCTAAACATTTGAAAATGACTCTGACATGTTCAATACATATTCCAATTACAAGTGACTACCTTTTAAACCTACTGTTGTTAGGCCAGTATTTGACTACCATTTAAAAAAATGATTTGCCTCTATGAAACATGATGCTGATAAACAGTAGACGGAGTTAACCATATTACTCCCACCTCTTTCCCTATCACCCTCTGCTAACCTCCCGTTGTCACTTTACTGTTGCACAGACAGACAGACAGACAGACAGACAGACAGACAGACAGACAGACAGACAGACAGACAGACAGATAGACAGATAGACAGATAGATAGATAGATAGATAGTTAATTTGTATTGTTTATTTCACTTTTGTATAATATCTACCTCACTTGCTTTGGCAATGTTAACACATTTTTCCCATGCCAATAAAGCCCCTTGAATTGAATTGAATTGAAATTGAATAGATAGATAGATAGATAGATAGATAGATAGATAGATAGATAGATAGATAGATAGATAGATAGATAGATAGATAGATAGATAGATAGATAGCTCACATGGTGCCTCATCTTCAGAGGCGCTGGTCTTCAGAGAAGCCAACTTTGCCAAAAAGGCAGCCTTTCCACCTTTTACATCATCCTCCTGCAGGAGAGCTGAGGATGAAAGATTTGTCATTTTACCAAATTATATCAGATTAAACCCGGGCAATAAAGTAGTACACATTCGCAAACAAGACATACCTTCCTCAGAGTTATCTTCATTGAGGGAGCTTGCTAACAGGACACCCACTAGAGCGAACAGCAGTAACATACTCTGGATCTTCATCCTTTACTAAAGCACATAGAGCACGACATGTTAACACACACTGGGTCCTTTTACTCTACCAAATTAAAGAACAGCAAGTTAATATGGATCCCAGGTCTACCGTGTTACATTATACACATGTCCACCTACACCTCTCCATCCATTCCTACCTGTCCACTTGTATACACCTCCCCACTCCTATACACCTATGCAAAGAAGATTCTCAGTGAAAACAAACATACCTCTTACAGTTGGACGATGCTGTCTGATTGATGGCTGTTTATCTGGATGATGTCTTCTGGTCTTCAGTAGTAGTGTGGTGTCAATCTGCTCTCTGCAGCCCTGTTTTATACTCTTTCTGAAGCCACTGTACCTGCCCCACCCATCCACACCTCTCACAGCCGATTAACAAGCAAGAGGACATTACAGCCATGGCGATAACCACAGTCATGCACAGCCTGAAGTGTTTGACTGCCCTCCAGGCAAAACTTCGGTCAATATTATGGTTTCCTAGTTATTTCAACTGAATTTGTGACCTGGAGCTTGGATAGGCTTGAATTTATAAATGGTGGTAAAACTTTATTTTAAGGTTGTATCCATAATCCATTCATAACACATTTATGAAACCAATCATTAAACCTTTTTATTTATTTTTATTGAAACTTTATTTAACCAGGTTAGTCTCGTTGAAATAGAAATCTCATATTCAAGAGAGACCTGGAACAAGACAGCAGCATCAAATCATATTGTATTTGTCACATAGGCTGAATACAACAGTGAAATGCTTACTTACGAGCCCTTAACCAACAACGCCGACTAGTGACATCGGTAACAACTAGAAACAACTAAATGTCTCAACAACTTGTTCATCTATTTATATTTTGAACTTCTCTAGGGACACCAGGCCCTGGAGTTTTAGGTTGGCTTGGAGGGAATTCCAATACAAGGGGACTGATTAGTGAAAATACTTTGTTCCAAGCTTTGTACATTTGTTCAGGACTGTTAGCTTAAAACAAGATTGGTATCTGAGCTTGTAAGTGTTTTCATTTAGAGCTAATAGAGAACAGATAAAATTACAGTTTTTCTAAAATGACTGTCTATATAAGAACGTACCAGTGTTATAGCCTGTGTGTTGCTAGCTATGTCCACCCGACAGCAATGTAGACATCACATGATACAGTCAAGAGCCTTCAGTGTATTTATTGAGGCTTGACCTTAAACAGTATTACTATAGTCCAACACAGATGGAAAAGTACAAGGAATCATATATTTTATGGTGGCAAAGGAAAAACGAAATTGTGCCCGTAGTAAAGCCCAATACGCAGCTTGCTTTACCAACAAGGTTCTCTACATGGGGTGTGAAGCTCAACTTCTCATCCACCTGATCTCCCAGATAATTGAATGTTATTACTTGTTCCTTGGAATGTCCTTCCAAATTAGTAATGACATACTTTCAGAGTGTTGAGCTTTGGAAAATACTAGGCATTTGTTTTAGAGGAATTATGAACAAGCTTCAGGATCGTACGGATCGTGTTGAATGATGTTAAAAGTTGTGAGCTTTTTCAAAAGCCAAACTGCTGCTTCTCGAGTAGAGAATAGTGTAATCCACATAAAAATGTACATTAGCTTTCTCAATATGTCTTCCAATGCTGGTAAAGTATAAGCTGGAAGTATAACTATTAAGTGTTGTTGTCCATTAGTTCACTCCAATTCAGGGAGGGGTGGTAGGGTAGGGCAAAAAATAAAGGAACATATATTAAAAAACTATATATATATATATATATATATATTTAAATAATATATTTATTTAAAACATCTATGGGGGATTTGAAATAATGCAGACAATTACATTGATAGAAGCCACCATCTATTTGCAATACGGAAGCTGATTCACCCATTAAAAAAGAAAGGAAAACAGCATGATCACTTTAATCGTTGTATTCCTTCTTGCAACTATCTACGCATTCACCTTTTGCCCTTCACTTGTGGACTTCAGTGCAGAACACATCAGCTGTCTGTGAACAAGCAAAAATAACTTTCATAGCCAACATAGATACTAGAAATAACGCGTTAGTAAGCACGTTACAATCATGCAGTACAATGTACAGTCAGAAAGAAGTGCAGCAGTTAAACCAGCAGGCCCCGGGAGCAATACATTTATAAAACCAAAAGCTTGACTTGGAAGAGTTGCAGTGTTGGATTGCCACAGCCAGCTAGCTAACATAGCATCCCTCTCTTTTTGAGCCGGGAGTTTGAGTAGGCTAAACTACCTAGCTGCATTCGCTAGATAAGTGATCATGAAAAAGTACAACTAAATATAGCTATCTCTCTTTCTCTAGCTTCTACCTCATTTGTAAAGAAATGAATTTGTTCAAAACTGTTCAACCACTGTGTTTCTCTCTCTTTGACTAACCACTCACCACATTGTATGTACTGCAGTGCTAGCTAGCTGTAGCTTATGCTTTCAGTAGTAGAATAATTCTCTGATTCTTTGATTGGGGGGACAACATGTCAGTACATGACTGCAAGAGCTCTGATATGTTGGAGGACGTACCCTAGAAGTTGTTATAATTACTGTGTAAGTCTATGGAAGGGGGTGAGAACCATGAGACTCCTAGGTTTTGTATTATCAGAAAATGTTATTCATTGGACCTTTCATGTGACTGAGAGACTGCTTATCAACATGGCAATCACGTGCTCTCTCGATTCTCAGTGGAACATCTTATGGATCAATTTTGCGAATGTCTATTTCCTCAATTACTTTTGCAGAAACAGTGTATCAGCCATTTTTTGTGAAAGTTCTATTTTCACAGGAAACGGGAGGGAGCTTGGTTAGGAAATCTCAGGATCCCGGTTTCTGGCATTAACTTCTTGCGAATATAGGGGGTGCTGTTTCGCATTAGCATAATTTGCTCTACAGATTAAACTGCCTAGTCATCAATTCTTGCTCGTACAATATGCATATTATTATTATTATTGGATAGAAAACACTCTCTAGTTTCTATAGCCGTTGGAATTTTGTCTCTGAGTTGAACAGAACTCCTTCTACAGCACTTTTCATGACAGGGAGTCAGATTTCAGACATCTTGGCCCCTGATCTGGAGTCAGTTTAAAGGTCCCTGTAAATGCTATGGAGAAACAGACACTTCTTACGTCTTCCCCTGGATGTCAGTACGTGATGACGCTTTGAATGGAGTCGATTGCGCAATCAGGGCCTGTATAAAACAGCACAAGGTGGAAGTAGCGTCCCTTTCCTGCTGCGCCTGACGCACGAAGGACGTCGGACTCGCCTCCTTCCAAGCTGTTGTTTAGCCAGTAATATTTCTCCGGTCATGTTTTTACTCGTTATAGGTGTTAAAAACATCATAAGGTAGTTAATTTAAACCGTTTTATAGCAATTTATATCCGTTTAGTGCGATTTTGAGGCATTTCTTTCTGAGACACTTTGAACCGCTGGGCACGTTTCCAGTTCATGCCGAACGTTAGTGGGCATTTCCACATGGCAAGAGGACAGCTTTCGACCAAAAGACGATTAGACCCAAGAAAGGATTCATTGCCCAAGATTCTGATGGAAGAACAGCTCAAAGTAAGAACAATTTATGATGATAAATCGTGTTTCTGTCGAAAAATGTTAAACGCTTATGCCGCCATTTTGTTAGGTGTAGCTTCGCTTGGCGCAACCTGTATTGAAAAGTAAGGATAATTTAAAAAATGTAATTCAGCGATTGTATTAAGAATTAAATTGTCTATCAATCGCTGTCCACCCTGTATTTTTTAGTCAAGTTTATGAGTATTTATGTATAAGACTAGATCACTGTCTAATATGGCGCACGACATTTTCTGACCAGCTGGGCAACTTTTCTCATTGTCTAACCATGATTTTGGTGGCTAAATATGCACATTTTCGAACAAACTCTATATGTATGTTGTAATATGATGTTACAGGAGTGTCATCTGAAGAATTCTGAGAAGGTTAGTGAAAAAATTAATATATTTTGGCGATGATTACGTTATCGCTCTCTTTGGCTAGAATCAATGCTCTGGTAACGTTTGCACATGTGGTATGCTAATATAACGATTTATTGTGTTTTCGCTGTAAGACACTTAGAAAATCTGAAATGTTGTCTGAATTCACAAGATCTGTGTCTTTCCATTGCTGTGAGCTGTGTATTTTTAAGAAATGTTTTATGATTAGTAATTAGGTAATACACGTTGCTCTGTATTTTTTCTAGTCGAGTTGTGATGGTGGGTGCAATTGTAAACTATGATTTATACCTGAAATATGCACATTTTTCTAACAAAACCTATCCTATACCATAAATATGTTATCAGACTGTCATCTGATGAGGTTTTTTCTTGGTTAGTGGCTATCAATATCTTTATTTGGCCGAATTGGTGATAGCTACTGGTGGAGAGAAAAAATGGTGGACAAAGAAAAATGGTGTCTTTTGCTAACGTGGTTAGCTAATAGATTTACATATTTTGTCTTCCCTGTAAAACATTTTAAAAATCTGAAATGGTGGCTTTATTCACAAGATCTGTATCTTTCATTGGGTGTCTTGGACTTGTGATTTAATGATATTTAGATGCTACTATTTAATTGTGACGCTATGCTAGCGATGCTACTCAGTGTGGGGGGGGTGGGGGGTGCTCCCGGACCCGGGGTAGTGAGGCGTGAAAGGTTAATGCAATCGCTGGGTTACATTTTTAAAATTAACGTTACTTCAAAATACAGCGTGCGATAAAGCGAGGCTGCACTGCAATTAATGGCGGCTTATGCATTTGACATTTTTCAACGGAACAACGAATTATCAGCATAAATAGTTCTTACTTTTTGATGAACTCTCATCAGAATCTTGGGAAAGGTGTCCTTTGTCCAAAAGAATCGTTGCTAGGTTGTATAACGTCCTCTTCAACGTTGCAATTAGCAGTAAACATTAGCATGAGATAGAGAGATACCCAACCCCCTAGAACGCCAGGAAATGAAATACCCGAAAATCGCAATATACTGACATAAACTGATATAATTTGGTTTAAAATAACAAGATTATGATGTCTTTAAAGCCTATATCGAATAAAAACACAGCCGGAAATTTCTAAGATCTATAACCGATGGTTCTAGTACAATATGCCAAGGTCCTCAGTGCGTCAGAGCGAAGAGGGAAAAGAACAGACACGTCTTTGCCAAGTGATTTATAACCTTTGAGATCTACGTAGAGACTCCGTTTCAAGTCTCCCTATTCGCTAACATCCAGGGGAAGGCGTATGCAGTGCATCTCAACCAATAGAAGACAGGCAGATTTATACACAGGTCTCAGAGCAGCTAGCAAAATTTGGCATTCTCACATACACATAGGAAAATTGCTCTAAGTCCAGTTCTGTTTCACTCACAGATATAATTCAAACGGTTTTAGAAACTAGAGAGTGTTTTCTATCCAATAGTAATGATATGCATATTGTATAATAATATGCATATTGTACGAGCAAGAATTGAGTACGAGGCAGTTTAATTTGGGAACGTAATTATTACAAAGTGCTAACAGCACCCCCTATTGACAAGAAGTTTTAAGGTGGAATTTCCTGTTAAAAGAGGTATTCACTTTGTCAAAAGCTGACAGAATGTTATGTATACAGACTCTGGGTCTTCATGCCAAAACAGATCAGACCAGTCAATTTGACTTATAGCTGCATCATAGTTACTCTGCTCACTTTTAGGGATTCTTTGATCTTACTTTTGCACATTGATATGGTTATTACATATCTTTCTAGTGAGTTTTCTGAACATTAATGTAGCAGTGTGGTCAGATATGCCAGTTACTAAGTTAAGGGACTTAGTTAATCGCTCAGGTCTGTTAGTGAACACTAAACCAATTTGAGGCTGTGATGATTGTGTTGCTTTGGTTGGTCTGTGTATTATTTGAGTCAGGTTTAAATGGTCTGTGGTCTCTTTGAGTTTTTTCTTACAAGTTTTATTTTCCCAGTTTATATTGAAATCGGCCATGAGGATGATCTCCTTCTTATGATCACATTCTTTAATATGGTCAAAAAACAAGGTATCAGAAGTTGATGGTCGATATAAGTCAATGATATTGAGAGACATATGAAGGGAGGGGAAAACATTCAACCCCATACATTCAAGGTCACTGGCATGAATCCATTCGATAATATTGCATTTAGTATTATCTTTCATGTACATAAGCAATCCACCTCTCTGCCCTCTCCCCTGTCCCTCCTGAATATGGAATATTCTGGAACATTAAAGGCAAAAATAGGACAACATTTTCAATAACAAAATGAGGTCTGCCAAACAAAAACCTCACAGAAAAAGTATTTATAAGAATGCTATAACTACAGGAAAAGTTTGCTCAGTGGGAAATGAATATCCAACTAGTCAATAACAACTGTGTTGCATTTGGACTTTGTGACAGCACCTATAGACACTATTTCCTGGGCGGAAAATGGTTAAAGGGACAATCAGCAGTTGCTACATACATTTCTTGACTCATTATTTAATGATATGTACACATTGAATCTTGCCTCATGCCACTGTTGTAACCCATCAGAACCCAAAATATAAGCTTGTTTTACTCCAATATTTGTAGACAATGTACATGTAAACAAACCCTATATAGCCTCAAAAAATTTCTACAACTATGATTTTGATGTAATGGATGGTCAGTCCTTGCATCCATAGCTCTGTCTATGAATTTGAGAGTGGCTACATTTCTACAGACTGTTGTCTCGGCTAACGCATGACAAGCAGTATAAATGCACCAAGTCTGGAACCAACAGGACCCTGAACAGCTTCTACCCCCAAGTCATAAGACTACAAAATAGTAGTTAAAATAGTTAGTTAAAAAAATAGTTAGTTAAATAGTTAACCAAATATATTTTTTGACTCATCACATTTCCTGCTGCTACTGTTGATTATTTTTCAAATTATTCCTAGTTATATATACATTCTGTATCTACCTCAATTACCTTGTACCCCTGCACATTGACTCGTTAATATAGCCAAGTTATCGTTACTCATTGTGAATTTATTATTACTTTTATTATTACATGCTTAGTTTTCTATTATTTCTTTATTTTCTTTCTCTCTGCATTGTAATATCCACAAAACATCACCCATTGTCTTATACCCATGTCTATGATCTGGCTGTAATTGTTTTAAGTCTGTCTAAGAGACATTTGAAAGCTCAGGAAAACATCAGGGACGACAACAATGCAATAATTGTGTATGATATTTTATGTCGAAAAACCCTTAAGAATCTTTCCCACTGTCACGCCTGCTCCTGCTCCCCCTCTCTGGCACTCAAGGGCATCAGGCTGCCCATCATTGCGCACACATGTCACCATCGTTACGAGCATCAGCGCTTCATTGGACTCACCCGGACTCCTTCACGTTTTTGATTGCCTCCCCTTTATCTGTCTATTCCTCAGTTTCATCCCAGTGTCTTAATTATTTTCGTTATGTTTCCCTTGTCCAGACGCTGTTCGTGTTTTGTTTCATGTCCGTTATTCATTAAATGTTCATTCCCTGTACTTGCTTCTCGTCTCCCAGCGTCTGTCCTCACAGAATGCTGACACTAATTTTGGACGCATCAGGGAGTTTTGTTTTTTGTTTAGGTTGGTGATGACGGGTCCGTGTGCCGCTGTCGAAGGAACCGGTGGTGTCTTAGCTGGCTCGTCAGGCTTCTACGCCTTAACTGACTTGAGAGGTTTCCTTGCCTCGGTTGGCTCGAAAGGCTCCCACCCCAAGTCATGCGCCGGTTCGTCAGGCTCCCACGCCTCAGCCGTCTCGTTGGGCTCCCACACCTCAGCCGTCTCGTTGGGCTCCCACACCTCAGCCCGCTCGTCGGGCTCCCAGGCCTCATCCCGGCTCGTCGGGCTCCCATGTGTTTTGTTACATGTCCATTATTCATTAAATGTTCACTCCTTGTACTAGCTTCTCGTCTCCCAACTTTATCCTCACACACACCAAGTTACTTCATTCCTCAGTGCCAACATGCACAGAAACAAACATGGGAGATGGGATATAGTTGTTTTTTTCAGCGGGATAATTAAAAAATATATATTCTCAAATACACCAGAATGGCTTTCCAATGGGTGTTGCGTGTTCCTGAGTGGTCAGCCTAATTCCTGAATAATGCTGTCCATCAATGGCCCCCACATAAATGTATTGAGCTCTAGCAATTTGGACAAAAACACTGGATAAAATGCAACGTTGGTACAATATTATTAAAAATGATTCACAGCTGTAATGGCTACCAAATGTGCTTCCACCAAGCGTTAACTCTGGGGGTGTGAAGACTTAAGAAATGTTTCTATAGTTTTTCTTTAAATTGTGGAGTAGGTTGTGTGTCACGCCCTGGCCTTAGTATTCTTTGTTTTCTTTATTATTTTAGTTAGGTCAGGGTGTGACATGGGTATTTATGTGGGTTTTGTAGTGTCCAGGGTGATTGTAAGGTTTAGGGGGTTTATTTAGTGTAGTTGGGTTTATGTTTAGTATAGTTGTCTAGCAGTGTCTATGTTGTGTGTAGTTGTCTAGGAAAGTCTATGGTTGCCTGAATGGGTTCCCAATTAGACAGCTGGTTTCTGTTGTCTCTGATTGGGAGCCATGTTTAAGGTAGCCATAGGCTTTGGTTTGTTGTGGGGAATTGTCTATGTTGAACGTTTGTAGCCTGTGTGTGTGCACTACGTTTATAGCTTCACGGTCGTTTGTTGTTTTGTTAGTTTGTAAGTGTTTTGTTTCGTTTTGCCTTCTTCATAAATAAAAGAAGATGGCTTATTTTCCACATGCTGCGTTTTGGTCCGTCTCACTCCCACACGATCGTGACAGAATTACCCACCAACATCGGATCAAGCAGCGTGTGCAACAACAACAGGACCCACCTACACTGGACTATTGGAATTGGGAGGAAATTCTGGACCGAGAAATACCAGGAGAATATAACCGCCCCAAAGCTGAGCTGGAGGCAGCGAAGGCAGAGAGGCGGAGATATGAGGAGGCAGCAAGGAGATGTGGCTGGAAGCCTGAAAAGCCCGTGAGTACTACCCAAAAATTTCTTGGGGGGGGGGGGGCTAAGAGGTAGTGGGCCAAGGGCAGGTAGGAGACCTGCGCCCACTTCCCAGGCTAACCGTGGAGAGCGGGAGTACGGGCAGACGCCGTGTTACGCAGTAGAGCGCACGGTGTCTCCTGTACGGGTGCATAGCCCAGTGCGGGTTATTCCACCTCCCCGCACTGGTAGGGCTAGATTGGGCATTGAGCCAAATGTCATGAAGCCGGCCCTACATATCTGGCCACCAGTAGGTCTCCTTGGGCCGGCTTACATGGCACCAGCCTTACGCATGGTGTCCCCGGTTCGCCTACATAGCCCGGTGCGGGTTATTCCACCTCCCCGCACTGGTCGGGCGACGGGGAGCATTCAACCAGGTAAGGTTGGGCAGGCTCGGTGCTCAAGGGAGCCAGTACGCCTGCACGGTCCGGTATTTCCGGCGCCACCTCCCCGCCCCAGCCTAGTACCACCAGTGCCTACACCACACACCAGGCTTCCAGTGCGTTTTCAGAGCCCTGTTCCTCCTCCACGCACTCTCCCTATGGTGCGTGTCTCCAGCCCAGTGCCTCCAGTTCCGGCACCACGCACTAAGCCACCTGTGCGTCTCCTGAGTCCTGTACACACTGTTATTTCTCCCCGCACTCGTCCTGAGGTGCGTGCCCTCAGTCCGGTACCACGCACCAGGCATATAGTGCGCTTTGAGAACTCAGTGTGCCCTGTTGTTGTTCCCCGCACTAGCCTGAAGGTGCGTGTCCTTAGCCCGGTACCTCCAGTTCCGGCACCACGCACCAGGCCTGCAGTGCGTCTCAGCCGGCCGGAGTCTGCCGTCTGCCCAGCGGTGACTGAACTGCCCGTCTGTATTGAGCCTTCAAAGCCGCCCGTCTGCCATGAGTCTGCAAAGCCGCCCGTCTGCCATGAGCCTACAGAGCCTTCCGCCAGACAGGAGCCGCTAGAGCCTTCCGCCAGACAGGAGCCGCTAAAGCCTTCCGCCAGACAGGATCAGTCTGAGCCATCCGTCTCCTCAGCGCCATCTGAGCCATCCGTCTCCCCAGCGCCGTCTGGGCCATCCGTCTCCCCAGCGCCGTCTGAGCCATCCGTCTCCCCAGCGCCGTCTGAGCCATCCGTCTGTCCCGAGCCAGTAGAGCCGCCCGTCTGTCCAGAGCCGTCAGAGCCGTTAGTCAGTCAGGAGCCGCTAGAGCCATTCGTCAGTCAGGATCTGCCAGAGCCGCCAACCAGACAGGATCTGCCAGAGCCGCCAACCAGACAGGATCTGCCAGAGCCGCCAACCAGACAGGATCTGCCAGAGCCGCCAACCAGACAGGATCTGCCAGAGCCGCCAACCAGACAGGATCTGCCAGAGCCGCCAACCAGACAGGATCTGCCAGAGCCGTCAGTGAGCCATGAGCGTCCAGAGCCGTCAGCCAGCCATGAGCGTCCAGAGCCGTCAGCCAGTCATGAGCTGTCCCTCAGCCCAGAGCGGCTATTTATCCAGAACTGCCCCTCAGTCCGGAGCTGTCTCTCTGTCCAGAGCTGCCTTTCAGTCCGGAGTTGCCCCTCTATCCTGAGCTACCTCTCTATCCTGAGCTACCTCGCTATCCTGAGCTATCCCTCTGTCCTGAGCTATCCCTCTGTCCTGAGCTATTCCTCTATCCCGGTGCTGCCCCTTGTGTCGATGTTACCCAAAAGATTAAGTGGGGGTAATATGAGGGTGGTCATTTGTAGGGGGAAATATAAGCTGGGATTGACTGTGGTGGGGTGGGGACCTCGCCCTGAGCCTGAGCCGCCACCGTGGTCAGATGCCCGCCCGGACCCTCCTCTGGACTTTGTGCTGGTGCGCCCGGAGTTCGCACCTTAAGGGGGGGGCTATGTCACGCCCTGGCCTTAGTATTCTTTGTTTTCTTTATTATTTTAGTTAGGTCAGGGTGTGACATGGGTATTTATGTGGGGTTTGTAGTGTCCAGGGTGATTGTAAGGTTTAGGGGGTTTATTTAGAGTAGTTGGGTTTATGTTTAGTATAGTTGTCTAGCAGTGTCTATGTTGTGTGTAGTTGTCTAGGAAAGTCTATGGTTGCCTGAATGGGTTCCCAATTAGAGACAGCTGGTTTCTGTTGTCTCTGATTGGGAGCCATGTTTAAGGTAGCCATAGGCTTTGGTTTGTTGTGGGGAATTGTCTATGTTGAACGTTTGTAGCCTGTGTGTGTGCACTACGTTTATAGCTTCACGGTCGTTTGTTGTTTTGTTAGTTTGTAAGTGTTTTGTTTCGTTTTGCCTTCTTCATAAATAAAAGAAGATGGCTTATTTTCCACATGCTGCGTTTTGGTCCGTCTCACTCCCACACGATCGTGACATTGTGTAGATCGGTTTATTCCCTTTTGAGATTACATTTTAAGGAAGCAAAATGTGAACACTGTGCAATGAGTGTGTAGAGTTTCACTACCAACCGTATATGTATCTTTTTTGTCAATTTCCAGTTGGGAGTGGATCTGAAGTATGATGCAATTTCTCTACCTGGCCTAGAGCGTGTTCTCTGCCAAGATAAGCCAATATTATGAGTTCCCAGTAAGCCAACCTGGTATGCATGAAATGACAATTACGCCTAGCCTAGAGCATGACATTTTGAAATATAGTTTTGCATATTGATGTGGATAGAATCCATCTCGATCATAACAGCCTTATGTGAAAGACCTTATAGTTTTGTGGTCTTTAATGTAATTAATAGAGGCTGTGGCCAAAAAGTGTTCTGGTCTTCAAAAGCCCATTATATGCTAGTGTAATAGCCTGTTAAAAGATGATTCAGAACTATGGTTTAAGTAATAATAATATGTGGATGTATATTTGTATATGTTGTATGCATTTAATCAGATTTGTTTATTTTCATAAACTCTATGTTTTACTACAGCTGTTGGGCCTATGTGTCACGTTCTGACCATAGTTCTTTTGTGTTTTCCTTGTTTTAGTGTTGGTCAAGACGTGAGCTGGGTGGGCATTCTATGTTTTGTGTTGCTATGATGGGTTTGTTGTTTGGCCTGATATGGTTCTCAATCAGAGGCAGGTGTTTGTCATTGTCTCTGATTGGAAACCATATTAAGGTAGCCTGTTTTGTGTTGGGATTTGGGGGTGGTTGTCTTCTGTCTTTGTGTTCATTGCACCAGATAGGACTGTTTCGGTTTTGCCACGTTTGTTATTTTGTATTTGTGTAATGTTCACGTTATCGTCTTTTATTAAATATGTTGAACACGAACTCCGCTGCGTCTTGGTCCGATCCCTGCTACACCTCCTCTTCAGAGGAAGAAGAGGATGACAGCCATTACACTATGTTGGTTAACTTATTATATACTGCTACTTTAAATATGTTGGGACAGTTTCTGTTCACGTGAAGAGTGCGTGCTCGGTTTGGACCAATCAAGATAGACTATGGGTGGTGTGCAGAGGGCTTCTCAGGTTTTTTCCGTTGTTGCTGAGGAGAGAAAGAGAAAAGAGGGGGAGAGATGCTCTTGTGAAGCGAGAAAACATTTTGTGTACAAAAAATTGTTTTTTCCCCGAATTGGGTTTAACCTTAGCATCCCACTTAGCCTAAATCCAGAAAAAATGTAGCGCGCCAAATTCCAATATATTACTATAAAAATCAATCCTTCATGACATCACACATGAAAGACACCAAATTAAAGCTACACATGTTGTGAATCCAGCCAACATGTCTGATTTCAAAAAGGATTTACGGGGAAAGCACACCAAACAATTATGTTAGCTCAGTACATAGCCACAGAAAAACACTTCATACGCCTTCCACTAGATGTCAACAGTCAGTAGAACGGAGAATGAAGCTTATGCTGTGTTGTGGGACTGGATGGGAGGGGAATGAGTCAGTGGTCTGGCAGATTGCCAGTTCTTGGTCGTGCGCTTTCCTCATGTTGTCGCCTTGCGTTCCATTACTTATACAGACATGAAATAATGCTTCGGTTGGAACGTTATTGGATATAAATGATAACAACATCCTGAAGATTGATTCTCTACTAAATTTGACCAGTTTTTTCGACCTGGAATATAACTTTTTGAAGTTTTCGTCCAACGTTTGCCTGCATCTGCGCGAGCGTTTGGACACGTGTACTACACATGCTAGCAACATTAGCTAATTGGACATAAGTAATGGACATTATCGAACAAAACAACGATTTATTGTGGAAATAGGATTCCTGGCACTGCATTCTGATGAAGATAATCAAAGTTAAGGGAATATTTATGATGTAATTTCGTATTTCTGTTGACTCCAGAGAAATTTTGGAGACTCCAGAGAAATGGCGGAGAAATGTTGTTAAATCTGAGCGCCATCTCAGATTATTGCATGGTGTGCTTTTTACGTTAAGTTTAAAAAAAATCTGACACAGCGGTTGCATTAAGAACAAGTGTATCTTTAATTATATGTAAAACATGTATCTTTCATCAAAGTTTATGATGATTATTTCTGTTATTTGACATGGCTCTCTGTAATTACTCCGGATATTTTGGAGGCATTTCTGAACATGGCGCCAATGTAAACCGAGATTTGTGGATATAAATATGCACATTATCGAACAAAACATAAATGTATTGTGTAACAGGATGTCATATGAGTGTCATCTGATGAAGATGTTCAAAGGTTAGTGATTCATTTTATCTCTATTTCTGGTTTTTGTTACTACTATCTTTTGCTGGGAAAATGGCTGTGTTTTTCTGTGGCTATGTACTGAGCTAACATAATTGTTTGGTGTGCTTTCCCCGTAAATCCTTTTTGAAATCAGACATGTTGGCTGGATTCACAACATGAGTAGCTTTATTTGGTGTCTTTCATGTGTGATTTCATGAAAGATTGATTTTTATAGTAATATATTGGAATTTGGCGCGCTACCCTCCCACCTATCCTAGATAAGTTAATGCAACCGCTGTGTCAGATTTCAAAAAAGTTTTACGGAAAAAGCAAACCATGCAATAATCTCAGTCGGCGCTCAGAGCCCAATCAAGACACAAATATATCCGCCATATTATGCAGTCAACAAAAGTCATAAATAGCATTATAAATCTTCACTTACCTTTGCTGATCTTCGTCGGAATGCACTCCCAGGACTCCCACTTCCACAAGAAATGTTTGTTTTGTTCGGTAATGTCCATCATTTATGTCCAAATAGTTACTTTTGTTAGAGCGTTTGGTAAACAAATCCCAAGTCACGAAGCGCGTTCACTAAAAGCAGACGAAATGTCAAAAAGTTCCGTAACAGTCAGTAGAAACATGTCAAATGATGTATTGAATCAATCTTTAGGATGTTATTAACCTTTACCGCTACAGCGTTCCGCCAGCGGAACTCCTCCCACATTCCACTGAAAAGGCAGAGCGCGAAATTCAAAATATATTTTTTAGAAATATTTAACTTTCACACATTAACAAGTCCAATACAGCAAATGAAAGGTACACATCTTGTGAATCCAGCCAACATGTCCGATTTTTAAAATGTTTTACAGCAAAAATAGCACGTATATTTATGTTAGCTCACCACCAAATACAAAGAAGGACAGACATTTTTCACAGCACAGGTAGCATGCACAAAGCCAACCTAACTAACCAAGAACCAACCAAACTAACCAACAAACAACTTCATCAGATGACAGTCTTATAACATGTTATACAATAAATCTATGTTTTGATCGAAAAATTTGCATATTTGAGGTATAAATCAGTTTTACATTGCAGCTACCATCACAGCTACCATCAAAAATAGCACCGAAGCAGCCAGAGTAATTATAGAGACCAACGTGGAATACCTAAATACTCATCATAACATTTCTGAAAAATGCATCTTGTACAGCAAATGAAAGACAAGCATCTTGTGAATCCAGCCAATATTTCAGATGTTTTAAGTGTTTTACAGCGAAAACACAATATAGCATTATATTAGCTTACTACAATAGCCTACCACACAACCACATTCATTCATCAAGGCATGTTAGCGATAGCAATAGGCACGTTAGCGTTAGCGAATAAACCAGCAAAAGATATTCATTTTCACTAACCTTCATAAACCTTCCTTAGATGACAGTCCTATAACATCAGGTTATACATACACTTATGTTTTGTTCGAAAATGTGCATATTTAGAGCTGAAATCAGTGGTTATCCATTATGCTAACGTAGCTTCTTTTTCCCAGAATGTGCGGATATTTCTATTAGACTCTCACCTATTCTGACCAAATAGCTATTCATAAACATTACAAAAAAATACATGTTGTATAGGAAATGATAGATACACTAGTTCTTAATGCAATCGCAGTGTTAGAATTCTAAAAATATCTTCATTACGACATAAGGCTTATGTTATAGCGAGAGAGTGGCCAAAACCTGGGCGCAAAACTACTAGTACACAGTTCGACAGATATATGAAATAGCATGACAAAATGGGTCCTACTTTTGGGGATCTTCCATCAGAATGTTGGACAAGGGGTCCTTTGTCAAGAACAATCGTTGTTTGGATTTAGAACGTCCATTTTCCCTCTTGAATTAGCAAGCGCACTAGCCAAGTGGCGCAAAGCTCTCCTTTCTGAACAAAGGCACACAACGCAACACGCCTAACGTCCCGAATAAATTTCAAAAATCTAATAAAACTATATTGAAAAAACATACTTTACGATGATATTGTCACATGTATCAAATAAAATTAAAGCCGGAGATAGTAGTCGCCTATAACGACAGCTATTCAGAAGGCAAATCCAGGTCCAACTTCGCGCCTTCCTGAAAACAAAAAATGGGTGACTCGTCGTGCCAAGAGGATTAATTCCACCTCAGACCAAGATAAACACTTCATTTCTTCTCTCACTTCCTCTCGACATCTAGGGGAAGGTGTATGACGTGCATGTATACTCATACGTATCATGCCCATTTATAGGCAGGCCCTTGAACGGAGCATCATTTTCAGACTTTCCACTTCCTGGTCAGAAAGTGTGCTGCCAAATGAGTTCTGTTTTACTCACAGACAAAATTCAAAGTGAAAACAGCGCCCTCTGTCCTCATCAGGTTAACATAAATCTTCAATAACATTCCAACCGGAGAATTCCATTGTCTTCATAAGTGCGATGGAACAGAGCTCCCTCTCATGTGAACGCGCATGGACTTCACAGTAGAAGCATCAGACAAGGTTCTAAAGACTGTTGACATCTAGTGGAAGCCTTAGGAAGTGCAACATTACCAATAACCCACTGTATCTTCAATAGGAACTGAGTTGAAAATCAACCAACCTCAGATTTCCCACTTCCTGGTTGGATTCTTTGTCAGGTTTTTGCCTGCCATATGAGTTCTGTTATACTCACAGACATCATTCAAACAGTTTTAGAAACTTCAGAGTGTTTTCTATCCACATCTACAAATAATATGCATATTCTAGCTTTTATGGCTTTGTAGCAGGCCGTTTACTCTGGGCATGCTTTCCATCCGGACATGAAAATACTGCCCCCTACCCCAAAGAAGTTAACACAGTGTCCAAAGAAGGGCCAGAAGTATACAGAATGGTGTCGTCTGCGTAGAGGTGGATCAGAGACTCACCAGCAGCAAGAGCGACATCATTGATGTATACAGAGAAGAGAGTCGGTCCAAGAATGGAACCCTGTGGCACCCCCATAGAGACTTCCAGAGGCCCGGACAACAGGCCCTCTGATTTGACACACAGAACTCTATCAGAGAAGTAATTGGTGAACCAGGCGAGGCAATCATTTGAGAAACCAAGGCTATCGAGTCTGCCGATGAGGATGTGGTGATTGACAGAGTCGAATGCCTTGGCCAGGTCAATGAATACGGATGCACAGTATTGTTTCTTATCGATGGCGGTTATGATATCGTTTAGGACCTTGAGTGTGGCTGAGGTGCACCCATGACCAGCTCAGAAACCATATTGCATAGCGGAGAAGGTACGGTGGGATTCGAAATGGTCGGTGATCTGTTTGTTAACTTGGCTTTCGAAGACCTTAGAAAGGCAGGCTAGTATAGATATAGGGTTGTAACAGTTTGGGTCTAGAGTGTCTTCGCCTTTGAAGAGGGGGATGACCGCGGCAGCGTTCCAATCTTTGGAGATCTCAGATGATACGCAAGAGAGGTTGAACAGGCTAGTAATAGGGGTTGCAACAATTGCGGCGGATAATTATAGAAAGAGAGGGTCCAGATTGTCAATAGGGGGTGCTGTTAGCACTTTGTAATAATGACGTTCCCAAATTAAACTGCCTCGTACTCAATTCTTGCTCGTACAATATGCATATTATTATTACTATTGGATAGAAAACACTCTCTAGTTTCTTAAACTGTTTGAATTATATCTGTGAGTGAAACAGAACTGGACTTAGAGCAATTTTCCTATGTGGATGTGAGAATGCCAAATTTTGCAAGCTGCTCTGAGACCTGTTTATAAATCTGCCTGTCTTCTATTGGTTGAGATGCACTGCATACGCCTTCCCCTGGATGTTAGCGAATAGGGAGACTTGAAATGGAGTCTCTACGTAGATCTGAAAGGTTATAAATCGCTTGGCAAGGACGTGTCTGTTCTTTTCGCTCTTCGCTCTGACGCACTGAGGACCTTGGCATATTGTACTAGAACCTTCGGTTATAGCTCTTAGAAATTTCCGGCTGTGTTTTTATTCGATATAGGCTTTAAAGACATCATAATCTTGTTATTTTAAACCAAATTATATCATTTTATGTCAGTATATTGCGATTTTCGGGTATTTAATTTCCTGGCGTTCTAGGGGGTTGGGTATCTCTCTCTCACATGCTAATGTTTACTGCTAATTGCAACATTGAAGAGGACGTTCTACAACCTAGCAACGATTCTTTTGGACAAAGGACACCTTTCCCAAGATTCTGATGGGAGTTCATCAAAAAGTAAGAACTATTTATGCTGATAATTCGTTGTTCTGTTGAAAAATGTCAAATGCATAAGCCGCCATTAATTGCAGTGCAGCCTCGCTTTAACGCACGCTGTATGTTGAAGTAACGTTAATTTTAAAAATGTAACACAGCGATTGCATTAAGAACCAATTTGTCTTTCATTTGCTGTCCAACCTGTATTTTTTAGTCAAGTTTTGGATTAGTTACTGATTAGAATAGGTGCCTCTCCAAAGATTTCACCTGACATTTTCTGGGCAGCTTTGCTACTTTTCTCATTGTATAACCACAATTTGTGCCGCTAAATATGCACATTTTCGAACAAACTCTATATGCATTGTGTAATATGATGTTATAGGACTGTCATCTGAAGAATTCTGAGAAGGTTAGTGAAAAAATTAATATATTTTGGTGGTTTATACGTTATCGCTATTTTTGCCTTGAATCAATGCTGTTGTGATGTTTGCTATTGTGGTAAGCTAATATAACGCTATATTGTGTTTTCGCTGTAAAACACTTAAAAAATCTGAAATATTGGCTGGATTCACAAGATCTGTGTCTTTCATTTGCTGTACGCTGTGTATTTTTAAGAAATGTTTTATGATGAGTAATTAGGTAATACACGATGGTCTCTGTAGTTATTCTAGTTGCTTTGGTGAGAGTTGTGATGGTGGCTGCAATGGTAAACTATGATTTATACCTGAAATATGCACATTTTTCTAACAAAACATATTTATTGTATAGCATATGTTATCAGACTGTCATCTGATGAAAGTGTTTCTTGGTTAGTGGCTATTTATATCTTTATTTGGTCGAATTTGTGATAGCTACTGATGCAGTAAGAAAATGGTGGAGTAAAAAAAGTGGTGTCTTTTGCTAACGTGGTTAGCTAATAGATTTACATATTGTGTCTTCCCTGTAAAACATTTTAAAAATCAGAAATGATGGCTGGATTCACAAGATGTGTATCTTTCATCTGGTGTCTTGGACTTGTGATTTAATGATATTTAGATGCTACTATTTACTTGTGACGCTATGCTAGGCTATGCTAGTCAGCTTTTTTTACTGATGGGGGTGCTCCCGGACCCGGGTTTGTGAGGAAGTAGAGGTTAATAAGTCACATAAGTTGCGTGGACTCATTCTGTGTGCAATAATAGTTTCTTACATGACTACCCCATCTCTGTACCCCTCACATGCAATATTCTATAAGGTGCCTCAGTCGAGCAGTGAATTTCAAACACAGATTCAATCACAGAGACCAGGGAGGGTTTCCAATGCCTCACAAAGGAGGGCACCTATTGATACATGGGTAGAAAAAAAGCAGACATTGAATATCCCTCTGAGCATGGTGAAGTTATTCATTACATTTTGGATGGTGTATAAACACCTAGTCACTACAAAGATACAGACGTCCTTCCTAACTCAGATTCCGGAGAGGAAGGAAACCGCTCAGGGATTTCACCATGAGGCCAATGGGGATTTAAAACCATTTACAGAGTAAAGTGGCTGTGATAGGAGAAGACTGAGAGTGAAAAGAGGGAAGCCTGTACATATAAAACATATTTCAAAACATGCATCCTGTTTGCAACAAGGCACTAAAGTAATTCTGCAAAACATGTGGCAAAGCAATTCACTTTTATCTTGAATACAAAATATTATGTTTGGGGGAAATCCAATACAACACATAACTGAGTATCACTCTCCATATTTTCAAGTACAATGGAGGCTGAAACATTTTATGGGTATGCTTGTAATCGTTATGTACTTGGGAGTTTTTGAGGACAAAAAAAGAAACGGAATGGAAATAAGCACCAACAAAATCCTAGAGGAAAACCTGGTTCAGTCTGCTTTCCACCTGACACTGGAAGATTAATTCACCTCTCAGCAGGAAAATAACATCATACACAAGGCCAAATCTACACTGGAGTTGCTTACCAAGAAGACAGTGAATATTCCTTAGTGGCCGAGTTAAAGTTTTCACTTAAATCTGCTTGAAAATCTATGTCAAGACTATGTCAAAAAATGGTTGTCTAACAATGATCAACAACCAATTTGACAGAGCTAGAAGAATTTAGAAAATATTATTATGGGCAAATGTTGTGCAATCCAGGTGTGCAAAGTTCTTAGAGATTTATCCTGATAGACTCACAGCTGTAATCACTGCCAAATGTGATTCTAACATTTATTGTGAATACTTATGTAAATTAGATATTTCTGTATTTTATTTTCAATTAATTAGCTAAAATTCCAACAAAAAAAATGTACTTTGTCATTATGGGGTATTGTGTGTAGGCCAGTGACTAATGTATTTTTCCATTTTAAATTCAGAATGTAGCTTAGTAGATGATACAGGATATGTTACTGCTGTTCATTCTACCGGAAGTGCTGTTATCAAGCTCACTCAATGAAGCCAACTCTCAAGATGGTACGTCTAGTGTGTGTGTGTGTGCATATAGTTTAATGACTCTAACCTAAGTGCATGTAAACTTCCGACTTAAAACTCGATTTTCAACTACTCGACAAAGTTCTTGTGAACAAACTATAGTTTTGGCAAGTCGGTTAGGATATCTACTTTGTGCATAACACAAGTAATTTTTCCAACAATTGTTTACAGACATATTATTCCACTTATTATTCATTGTATCACAATTCCACTTGTTCAAAAGTTTACATACACTAAGTTGACTGTGCCTTTAAACAGCTTGGAAAAGTTCAGAAAATGATGTCATGGCTTTAAAAGCTTCTGATAGGCTAATTGACAAAATTTGAGTCAATTGGAGGTGTACCTGTGGATATATTTCAAGGACTACCTTCAAACTCAGTGCATCTTTGCTTGACATCATGGGAAAATCTAAAGAAATCAGCCAGACCTCAGAAATAAAATTGTAGACCTCCACAAGTCTGGTTCATCCCTGGGAGCAATTTCCAAACGCCTGAAGGTATCACGTTCATATGTACAAACAACAGTACGCAAGTATAAACACCATGGGACCACACAGCCGTCACACCGCTCAGGAAGGAGACGCGTTCTGTCTCCTAGAGATGAACATACTTTGGTGCGAAAAGTGCAAATCAATCCCAGAACAACAGCAAAGGACCTTGTGAAGATGCTGGAGAAAACAGGTACAAAAGCATCTATATCTACAGTAAAAAAAGTCCGATATCAACATAACCTGAAAGGCCAATCAGCAAAGAAAAAGCCAATTCTCCAAAACCACCATAAAAAGCCAGACTAGGCTTTGCAACTGCACATGGGGACAAATAAATACTTTTTTGGAGAATTGATGAAACAAAAATAAAACTGTTTGGCCATCATGACCATCGTTATGTTTGGAGGAAAAAGGGGGAGGCGTTTGAGCCGAAGAACACCATCCCAACAGTGAAGCTCGGCGGTGGCAGCATCATGTTGTTGGGGTGCTTTGCTGCAGGAGGGACTGGTGCACTTCACAAAATAGATGGCATCATGAGGAGGAAAATTATGTGGATATATTGAAGCAACATGTCAAGACATCAGTCAGGAAGTTAAAGCTTGTTCGCAAATGGGTCTTCCAAATGGGCATTGACCCCAAGCATACTTCCAAAGTTGTGGCAAAATGCCTTAAGGACAGCAAAGTCAATGTATTGGCTTCAATCCTATCGAAGAATTGTGGGCAGATCTGGAAAAGCATGTGTGGGCAAGGAGGCCTACAAACCTTACTCAGTACAGCTCTGTCAGGAGGAAATGAACAAAATTCACCCAATTTCTTTATGGAAGCTTGTGGAAGGCTACCCGAAACGTTTGACCCAAGTTAAACAATATAAAGGCAATGCTACCAAATACTAATTGAGTGTATGTATACTGCTGACCCACTGGGAATGTGATGAAAGAAATAAAAACTGAAATAAATCCTTCTCTCTACTATTATTCTGACATTTCACATTCTTAAAATAAAGTGGTGATCCTAACTGACCTAAGATAGGGATTCTTTTTTAGAATTCAATGTCAGGAATTGTGAAAAAACAGAGTTTAAATGTATTTGGCTAAGGTGTACGTAATCTTCCGACTTCAGCTGTATGTGTACTACTATTACTGCCCAGTGTAATCTGATGTAATTAGCTCTGCATGCACTGCATCTGTATTATGGTCAAGTTCACATTGTTACACAATAAAAACATGGAATAAAACATTATTATGAAACATGTATGATGTAATTGAAACACTGCTAAAAATGAAAGATTAATCAAAAAAACAACTAAACATGTGTAATGCTTGATAGTTTATTGGAGGATCACAATATGACACGTCAACCATACAACATTGCCACCAGAAATTCTGATCATTATTTATCCACTAACTTGACCAATCAACTATCATGTATCAGGTCTTCAAGTTCATGTTTTTGGATAAAACATATATTCTTCAGAATGTTGATGAGTTCTTCTCAGTACCAAAGTCCCAAGAACTCTAGTACTGTTTTGTTTTCATGTTAGTCAATCATTGATGGATGGATGTTGGAATGATTCATTGAGGTATTGTTAGTGATGACTTCAGAGGTGATAGCTGATTTGATATGGAGACTGAAAAGGATCCTCGGAGCCCCATTCTGGTCGGTTCTCAGCCCAAATGTTCCTTCATTTTTTTCCAAAGCTTGCCAAAAACTGGAATACAGTTTTAAATATGCTTAATGGAAAATACATTTTTAAAAGGCTAAACATTTGAAAATGACTCCGACATGTTCAATACATATTCCAATTACAAGTGACAACCTTTTAAAAGTACTGTTGTTAGGCCAGTATTTGACTACCATTTAAATCATGATTTGCCTCTATGAAACATGATGCTGATAAACAGTAGAGATAAGAGTTAGCCATGTTACTCCCTCCTCTTTCCCTATCACCCTCTGCTAACCTCCCGTTGTCACTTTACTGTTGCTCAGACAGACAGACAGACAGACAGACAGACAGACAGACAGACAGACAGATAGATAGATAGATAGATAGCTCACGTGGTCCTTCATCTTCAGAGGGGCTGTTCTTCAGAGAAGCCAACTTTGCCAAAAAGGCAGCCTTTACACCTTTTAGATCATCCTCCTGCAGGAGAGCTGAGGAAGAAAGATTTTTCGTTTTACTAAATTATATCAGATTTCAACGTGCAGTAAAGTAATACACATTCACTAACAAGACGTACCTTCCTCAGAGTTATCTTCATTGAGGGAGCTTGCTAACAGGACACCCACTAGAGCGAACAGCAGTAACATACTCTGGATCTTCATCCTTTACTAAAGCACATAGAGCACGACATGTTAACACACACACACACACACTGGGTCCTTTAACTCTACCAAATTAAAGAACAGCAAGTTAATATGGATCCCAGGTCTACCGTGTTACATTATACACATGTCCACCTACACCTCTCCATCCATTCCTACCTGTCCACTTGTATACACCTGCCCACTCTTATATACCTTTGCAAAGAAGATTCTCAGTGAAAACAAACATACCTCTTACAGTTGGACGATGCTGTCTGATTGATGGCTGTTTATCTGGATGATGTCTTCTGGTCTTCAGTAGTAGTGTGGTGTCTTTCTGCACTCTGCAGCCCTGTTTTATACTCTTTCTGAAGCCACTGTACCTGCCCCACCCATCCACTACTCTCACAGTTGAATAACAAACAATATGACATTACAGCCATGGCGAAAACAGCAGTCATGCACAGCCTGAAGTGTATGACTGCCCTCCAGGCAAAACGTAGGTCAATATCATGGTTTCCTAGTAATTTCAACTGAATTTGTGACCTGGAGCTTGGATAGGCTAATATGTATAAATGGTGGTTATTTTAAGGTTGTTTCCATCATCAATTCATAACACATTTAGGAAACCAATCATTAAACCTTTTTATTTATTTTATTACAACTTTTTTTGACCAGGTTTGTCTCGTTGAGATTAAAATCTCAATCCAGAGAGACCTGGAACAAAACAGCAGCATCAAATCAAATCATACTGTATTCGTCACATGGACCTTAAAGTGAAATGCTAATTGAAACACTCTTCAAAATGTACGATTCTTTTAAAAAGCGACTAAACATGTGTAATGCTTGATAGTTTATTGGAGGATCATAATATGACACATCAACAATACAACACTGCCACCAGAAATTCTGATCATCATTCTTTATCCACTAACTTCACCAATCATCTATCATGTATCAGGACATAAAGTACATGTTTATGGATAAAACATATATTCTTCAGAATGTTGATGAGTTTTTCTCAGTACCAAAGTACCAATTAACTGTATTACTGTTTGTTTTTTTGACATTCATTGATGGATGGATGTTGGAATGATTCACTGAGGTAATGTTAGTGATGACTTCAGAGGTGATAGCTGATTCCATATGGAGACTGAAAAGGAACCTCGGCATCCCCATTCTGGTCGCTTCTCACCCCACAATTTCCCTGCCTTTGTTCCAAAGCTCGCTCCAAACCGGAATACAGTTTTAAATATGCTTTATGGAAAATACATTTAAAAAACTAAACATTTGTCAATGGCTCCGACATGTTCAATACATATCCCAATTACAAGTGACTACCTTTTAAACCTACTGTGGATTGAGAGCTTCAAGTTCCTTGGTGTCCACATCACCGACAAACTAACGTGGTCCAAGCACACCAAGACAGTCGTGAAGAGGACACGACAAAACCTGTTCCCCCTCAGGAGACTGAAAAGATTTGGCATGGGTACTCAGATCCTCAAAAGGTTCTACAGCTACACCATCGAGAGCATCCTGACTGGTTGCATCACTGCCTGGTATGGCAACTGCTCAGCCTCCGACCGCGAGGCACTACAAAGGGTGGTGCGTACAGCCCAGTACATCACTGGGGCCAAGCTTCCTGCCATCCAGGACCTCTATACCAGGCAGTGTCAGAGAAAGGCCCTAACAATTGTCAAAGACTCCAGCCACCCTAGTCATAGACTGTTCTCTCTGTTACCGCATGGCAAGCGGTAGCGGAGTGCCAAGTCTAGGTCCAAGAGGCTTCTAAACAGCTTCTACCCACAAGCCATAAGACTACTGAACATCTAATCAAATGGCTACCCAGACAACTTGCAAGCCCCCCCCTCTTATATGCTGCTGCTACTCTCTGTTATCTACAGTATGCATAAGTCACTTTACCCACTTGTATTTATTGCGTCAATTACCTCGACCCACCTGTGCCCCCGCACATTGACTCTGTACCGGTTCCCCCTGTATATTGCCTCACTATTGTTAATTTACTTCTGCTGTTTAATAATTTGTTACTTCATATATATATATACGTATATATATTTAAACTGCGTTGTTGGTTAAGGTCTTGTAAGTAAGAACTAACTTTAAGGTCGACACCTGTTGTATTCAACACATGTGACAAATAAAATGTAATTTGATTTGAAGGCTTTTGATTGTATCATGCAGCCCTTCGTTTTGTCACTAACCAGAGATGTCTAATTGACCACTGTGATCTCTACAGTGCTGTCTGGTGGACATAGATAGCAAAACACAGGCTAAAACACTGGTTCATTCTTATTTAGTATTTGTATGTGTACTTTACTGGCATGCTGCATTTTATGTTGATATTTTTTCATCTGGTTGATGTCATATGCCTGTTTGTCAGACACTGATGTGTTGATGCTGCTGTCTTGTTCCAGGTCTCTTTTGAATTTGTCATTTTTATCTCAATTAGACAAACCTGGTTAAATAAAGTTTAAATAAAATCAATAAAAAGGTTTAATGATTGGTTTCCTAAATGTGTAATGAATGAATTGTGGATACAACGTTAAAATAAAGTGTTACTCCCATTTATAAATTCAAAACCCTATTGTTGCTCCAGGTCACAAATTCAGTTGAAATTAGTAGGAAACCATAATATTGACCAAAGATATACCTGTAGGGAAGTCATACACTTCAGGGTGTACATGACTGTGGATATTGTTAATTACCTCGACTAACCTGTAGCCCCGCACATTGAATTGGTACTGGTACCCCCTGTAGATAGATAGATAAATAGATAGGCTATATATCTATTTATTATCTTTCTGATCATCAGTAGAGTGACAACGGGAGGTTGCAAGAGGGTGATAGGGACAGAGGAGGGAGTAACATGGCTAACTCCATCTCTACTGTTTATTAGCATCATGTTTCATAGAGGCAATTTATTTTTTAAATGCTAGTCAAGTACTGGCCTAAAAACAGTAAGTTTTAAAGGTAGTCACTTATAATTGGGATATGTATTGAAAATGTATAAGGTCTCAAGGCAAAACCCAGTTGCAGATGGTATGAGTCTTTGATATTTATTAATCAATCCAAAAGAGGTAGGCAAGAGAATGGTAGAAGGGAAAAAATAGTTCAGAGTCAAGAGTGGCAGGCAGGCTCGAGGTCAAGGCAGGCAGAACGGTCAGGAGGTGGGTACGTTGTCCAGAAAACAGGCAAGGGTCAAAACCGGGAGGACTAGCAAGAAGAGAATAGAAGCAGGAGGTCGGGAAAACAAGCTGGTTGACTTGAAAGACATACAAGAAGAACTGGCACAGAGAGACAGGAAACACAGGGATATATACACCAGGGAAAATAAGCGACACCTGGAGGGAGTGGAGACAATCAAAAGACATGTGAAACAGATCAGGGTCTGACAAAATATTGGAGTCATTTTCAAATGTTTAGCTTTCTAAAAATGTATGTTCCATTAAGCATATTTAAAAATGTATTCCACTGTTTGAGCCCAGCTTTGGAACACAGCCAAGCAATTTATTGGATGAGAAGCGACCAGAATGGGGATGCCGAGGATCCTTTTCAGTCTCCATATGGAATCAGCTATCACCTCTGACATCAACACTAACATTACCTCAATGAATCATTCCAACATCCATCCATCAATCATTGACTCACTGAAAAACAAAACAGTAATACAGTTCTTTGGTACTTTGGTACTGAGATGAACGCATCAACATTCTTCTAATCTTACATTTTTAGCAGTGTTTCAATTACATCATACATGTTTCATATAAATGTTTTATTCCATGTTTTTATTGTGTAACAATGTGAACTTGACCATAATACAGATGCAGTGCATGCAGAGCTAATTACATCAGATTACACTGGGCAGTAATAGTAGTACACATACAGCTGAAGTCGGAAGAGTACATACACCTTAGCCAAATACATTTAAACTCAGTTTTTCACAATTCCTGACATTGAATTCTAATAACAATTCCCTGTCTTTGGTCAGTTAGGATCACCACTTTATTTTAAGAATGTGAAATGTCAGAATAATAGTAGAGAGAATGATTTATTTCAGTTTTTATTTCTTTCATCACATTTCCAGTGGGTCAGCAGTATACATACACTCAATTAGTATTTGGTAGCATTGCCTTTATATTGTTTAACTTGGGTCAAACGTTTCGGATAGCCTTCCACAAGCTTCCATAAATAAATTGGGTGAATTTTGGCCATTTCCTCCTGACAGAGCTGTACTGAGTAAGGTTTGTAGGCCTCCTTGCCCGCACATGCTTTTCCAGATCTGCCCACAATTTTTCGATAGGCTTGAAGCCAATATATTGACTTTGCTGTTCTTAAGGCATTTTGCCACAACTTTGGAAGTATGCTTGGGGTCAATGCCCATTTGGAATACCCATTTGTGACCAAGCTTTAACTTCTTGACTGATGTCTTGACATGTTGCTTCAATATATCCACGTAATTTTCCTCCTCATTATGCCATCTATTTTGTGAAGTGTACCAGTCCCTCCTGCAGCAAAGCACCCCAAAACATGACGCTGCCACCCCCGAGCTTCACTGTTGGGATGGTGTTCTTTGGCTTTCAGGTTATGTCGATATCGGACTCATTTTACTGTAGATATAGATACTTTTGTACCTGTTTTCTCCAGCATCTTCACAAGGTCCTTTGCTGTTGTTCTGGGATTGATTTGCACTTTTCGCACCAAACTATGTTTATCTCTAGGAGACAGAACGCGTCTCCTTCCTGAGCGGTATGACAGCTGCGTGGTCCCATGGTGTTTATACTTGCGTACTGTTGTTTGTACATATGAACGTTGTCACGTTCCTGACCTGTTTTCTTTTGTCTGCTATTTATTTTAGTTGGTCAGGGTGTGAGTTGGGTGGGTTTGTCTATGGTTGATTTTCTATGTTGGGATTTTTGTGTTCGGCCTGGTATGATTCTCAATCAGAGGCAGCTGTCAATCGTTGTCCCTGATTGAGAATCATACTTAGGCAGCCTGGGTTTCACGTGTGTTTTGTGGGTGTTTGTTTCCGTGTTTGTATTCGTGCCACACGGGACTGTTGTCGTTTGTATTCATTTTGTTATTTTGTTTCATGTTAGTGTTCAGTTTCGATTTAATAAATTATCATGAGCACTACCCACTCTGCGTATTGGTCCGATCCGTCTCGCCTCTCCTCGTCCGAGGAGGAGGAAGATTATGACAACCGTTACAAACTTGATACCTTCAGGCGTTTGGAAAATGCTCCCAGGGATGAACCAGACTTGTGGAGGTCTACAATTATATTTCTGAGGTCTGGCTGATTTCTTTTGATTTTCCCATGATGTCAAGCAAAGAGGCACTGAGTTTGAAGTTAGTCCTTGAAATACATCCACAGGTACACCTCCAATTGACTCAAATTTTGTCAATTAGCCTATCAGAAGCTTCTAAAGCCATGACATCATTTTCTGAAATTTTCCAAGCTGTTTAAAGGCACAGTCAACTTAGTGTATGTAAACTTCTGACCAAGTGGAATTGTGATACAGTGAATAATAAGTGAAATAATATGTCTGTAAACAATTGTTGGAAAAATGACTTGTGTTATGCACAAAGTAGATATCCTAACCGACTTGCCAAAACTATAGTTTGTTCACAAGAACTTTGTCGAGTGGTTGAAAATTTAGTTTTAATGACTCTAACCTAAGTGCATGTAAACTTCAGACTTAAACTGTATGCATACACACACACACTAGACGTACAATCTTGAGAGTTGGCTTCATTGAGTGAGCTTGACAACAGCACTTCCGGTAAAGTGAACAGCAGTAACATATCCTGTATCATCTACTAAGCTACATTCTGAATTTAAAATGGAAAAATACATTAGTCACTGGCCTACACACAATACCCCATAATGACAGTGAATTTGTGGGGGGGGTATTTTAGCTAATTCATTGAAAATGAAATACATAAATATCTAATTTACATAATTATTCACAATAAATGTTAGAATCACATTTGGCAGTGATTACAGCTGTGAGTCTATCAGGATAAATCTCTAAGAACTTTGCACACCTGGATTGCACAACATTTGCCCATAATATTATTGTCTAAATTCTTCAAGCTCTGTCAAATTGGTTGTTGATCATTGCTAGACAACAATTTTTTGACATAGTCTTGACATAAAGTTTTCACTTAAATCTGCTTGAAAATCTAACTCGGCCACTAAGGAATATTCACTGTCTTCTTGGTAAGCATCTCCAGTGTAGATTTGGCCTTGTGTATGATGTTATTTTCCTGCTGAGAGGTGAATTAATCTTCCAGTGTCAGGTGGAAAACAGACTGAACCAGGTTTTCCTCTAGGATTTTGTTGGTGCTTATTTCCATTCCGTTTCTTTTTTTGTCCTCAAAAACTCCCAAGTACATAACGATTACAAGCATACCCATAAAATGTTTCAGCCTCCATTGTACTTGAAAATATGGAGAGTGATACTCAGTTATGTGTTGTATTGGATTTCCCCCAAACATATTATTTTGTATTCAAGAAAAAGTGAATTGCTTTGCCACATGTTTTGCAGTATTACTTTAGTGCCTTGTTGCAAACAGGATGCATGTTTTGAAATATGTTTTATATGTACAGGCTTCCCTCTTTTCACTCTCAGTCTTCTCCTATCACAGCCACTTTCCTCTGTAAATGGTTTAAAATCACCATTGGCCTCATGGTGAAATCCCCGAGCGGTTTCCTTCCTCTCCAGAATCTGAGTTAGGAAGGACGTCTGTATCTTTGTAGTGACTAGGTGTTTATACACCATCCAAAATGTAATGAATAACTTCACCATGCTCAGAGGGATATTCAATGTCTGCTTTTTTTCTACGCATGTATCAATAGGTGCCCTTCTTTGTGAGGCATTGGAAAATCTCCCTGATCTTTGTGATTGAATCTGTGTTTGAAATTCACTGCTCGACTGAGGCACCTTACAGATAATTGCATGTGAGGGGTACAGAGATGACGTAGTCATGTAAGAAACTATTATTGCACACAGAGTGAGTCCAAGCAACTTATTACGTGACTTATTAAGCACATGTTCACTCCTGAACTGATTTAGGCTTGCCATAAACACTTATTGACTCAAGACATTTCAGTTTTTCATTTTTAATCAATTTCTGAAAAAAAATTGAAAAACATAATTCCACTTTGACATTAAAGGGGTATCAAGCCATTTTCCAATGGCTTCCTCAGGCTGTGACCAGGCTTTAGACATAGTTTCAAGCTTTTATTTTGAAAAATGAGCGAGATTTATCAAAACGCGTCAGGTGTCCTTTGATTAGTTCATGTGCGAGAGTTGTAGCTCGACATTTTCTTTCTCTCTAGTATTGAATAGTTTACCGTCCGGTTGAAATATTATCAATTATGTATGTTAACCTGTCTAGCCCCGGGGTTCCGCTAGCGGAACTCCTCCCACATTCCACTGAAAAGGCAGAGCGCGAAATTCAAAAAATATTTTTTTGAAATATTTAACTTTCACACATTAACAAGTCCAATACAGCTAATGAAAGATACACATCGTGTGAATCCAGCCAACATGTCCGATTTTTTAAATGTTTTACAGGGAAAACACAATATATATTTATGTTAGCTCACCAACAAATAGAAAAAAGCACAGACATTTTTCACAGCACAGGTAGCATGCACAAAATCAACCAAACTAACCTAGAACAAACCAAAGAAACCAAGAAACAACTTCATCAGATGACAGTCTTATAACATGTTATACAATAAATCTTTGTTTTGTTCGAAAAATTTGCATATTTCAGGTATAAATCATAGTTTACATTGCGGCTACAATCAGAAATTGCACCGAAAGCAGCCAGAATAATTACAGACACCAACGTGACATACCGAAATACTCATCATAAAACATTTCTGAAAAATACATGGTGTATAGCAAATGAAAGACAAAGATCTTGTGAATACAGACAATATTTCCGATTTTGTAAGTGTTTTACAGCAAACATAATATAGCATTATATTAGCTTACTACAATAGCCTACCCACACTACCGCATTCATTCATCAAGGCACGTTAGCGATAGCAATAGGCACGTTAGCGTTAGCGAATAAACCAGCAAAAGATATTAAATTTCACTAACCTTCATAAACCTTCCTCAGATGACAGTCCTATAACATCAGGTTATACATACACTTATGTTTTGTTCGAAAATGTGCATATTTAGAGCTGAAATCCGTGGTTATACAACGTAGCATAACGTAGCATAACGTGCTAACGTAGCATCTTTTCCCCAGAATGTGCGGATATTTCTATTAGACTCTCACCTATTCTGACCAAATAGCTATTCATAAACATTACAAAAAAATACATGTTGTACAGGAAACGATAGATCCATTAGTTCTTAATGCAATCGCAGTGTTAGAATTCAAAAAATATCTTCATTACGACATAAGACTTAGTTATGGTAAGGGAATAACCAAAACCTGAGCGCAAAGCTACTAGTACACAGTTCGACAGATATATGAAATAGCATCACAAAATGGTTCCTACTTTTGCTGATCTTCTATCAGAATGTTGTACCTTTGGTCCTTTGTCCAGAAGCGTCTTTGTTTGGATTCAGAACGTTCTTTTTCTCTCTTGAATTAGCAAGCACACTGGCCATGCGGCGCTAAGCTCTCCAACGTCAACAAAGTCAAACAACGCAACACAACTAACGTCCCGAATAAATTTCAATAATCTAATGAAACTATATTGAAAAAACATACTTTAGGATGATATTGTAACATGTATCAAATAAAATCAAAGCCGGAGATCATATTCGCCCATAACGACTGGTTTCCAGTAGGCAATAACAGGTCCCAACACGCGCCTTGCAGAAAACAGAAAATGGGGGACACGTTGTTCCAAGAAGGCTTATTCAACGTCCGACAGAGATAATCAACTCATTTTTCCTCTCACTTCCTCTTGACATCCGGGTGAAGGTGTATGACGTGCACGTATAGCCATACCTATCATGCCCATTTATAGGCAGTCACTTGAACAGAACATAGATTTCAGACTTTCCACTTCCTGGTCACAAAGTGTGCTGCCAAATGAGTTCTGTTTTACCCACAGACAAAATTCAAACGGTTTTAGAAACTAGAGAGTGTTTTCTATCCAATACTAATAATAATATACATATTGTACGAGCAAGAATTGAGTACGAGGCCGTTTAAATTGGAGACGTTTTTCCCCAAAAGTGAAAACAGCACCCCCTGTCCTCATCAGGACCGGCACGAGCCTGTGGTTTTCTGAACATAACGTGCAAACCAAATGGAGGTTTTTGGTTATAAAAATAATCTTTATCGAACAAAAATAACATTTATTGTGTAACTGGGAGTCTCGTGAGTACAAACATCCGAAGATCATCAAAGGTAAGCGATTAATTTTATTGCTTTTCTGACTTTCGTGACCAAGCTAATTTGCGGCTAGCTGTTCTTACTGTTTTGTCTAGTGATTGATAAACTCACAAACGCTTGGATTGCTTTCGCTGTAAAGCATATTTTCAAAATCTGACATGATAGGTGGATTAACATCAGAAGCCTCCTCCCTAAGTTTGTTTAATTCACTGCTTTAGCACACTCTGCCAACCTAAATGTCCTAACCATGTCTGAATCCTGGCTTAGGAAGGCCACCAAAACTCCTGAAATTTCCATCCCTAACTATAACATTTTCCGACAACATAGAACTGCCAAGGGGGGCGGAGTTGCATTCTACTGCAGAGATAGCCTGCAGAGTTCTGTCATACTATCCAAGTCTGTGCCCAAACAGTTCGAGCTTCTACTTTTAAAAATCCACCTTTCCAGAAACAAGTCTCTCACCATTGCCGAAGCCTCCCCCATTTCTCCTTCACCCAAATCCAGATAGCTAATGTTCTGAAAGAGCTGCAAAATCTAGACTCCTACAAATCAGCTGGGCTAGACAATCTGGACCCTCTCTTTCTATAATTATCCGCCGCAATTGTTGCAACCCCTATTACTAGCCTGTTCAACCTTTCTTGCGTATCATCTGAGATCTCCAAAGATTGGAACGCTGCCGCGGTCATCCCCCTCTTCAAAGGGGAAGACACTCTAGACCCAAACTGTTACAAACCTATATCTATCCTAGCCTACCTTTCTAAGGTCTTCGTAAGCCAAGTTAACAAACAGATCACCGACCATTTCGAATCCCACCGTACCTTCTCCGCTATGCAATATGGTTTCTGAGCTGGTCATGGGTGCACCTCAGCCACACTCAAGGTCCTAAACGATATCATAACCGCCATCGATAAGAAACAATACTGTGCAGCCGTATTCATTGACCTGGCCAAGGCTTTCGACTCTGTCAATTACCACATCCTCATCGGCAGACTCAATAGCCTTGGTTTCTCAAATGATTGCCTCGCCTGGTTCACCAATTACTTCTCTGATAGAGTTCAGTGTGTCAAATCGGAGGTGCCTCTGGAAGTCTCTATGGGGGTGCCACAGGGTTCCATTCTTGGACCGTCTCTCTTCTCTGTATACATCAATGATGTCGCTCTTGCTGCTGGTGAGTCTCTGATCCACCTCTACGCAGACGACACCATTCTGTATACTTCTGGCCGTTCTTTGAACACTGTGTTAACTTCTTTGGGTTAGGGGGCAGTATTTTCACGTCCGGATGAAAAGCATATGCATATTATTTGGAGATGTGGAAAACACTCTGAAGTTTCTAAAACGGGTTGAATGATGTCTGTGATTATAACAGAACTCATATGGCAGGCAGAAACCTGACAAAAAATCCAACCAGGAAGTGGGAAATCTGAGGTTGGTCGATTTTCAACTCAGCTCCTATTGAAGATACAGTGGGATATTGGTAATGCTGCACTTCCCAAGGCTTCCACTAGATGTCAACAGTCTTTAGAACCTTGTCTGATGCTTCTACTGCCTCAGCTGGCTCGTCATTCTTCCACGCCTTAGCTGACTTGAGAGGTTTCCTTGCCTTTGTTGGCTCTAAAGGCTCCCACCCCAAGTCATGCGTCGGTTCGTCAGGCTCCCACACCTCAGCCGTCTTGTTGGGGTCCCACACCTCAGCCGTCTCGTTGGGGTCCCACACCTCAGCCGTCTCGTTGGGCTCCCACACCTCAGCCCGCTCGTCAGGCTCCCAGGCCTCAACCCGGCTCGTCGGGCTCCCGTGTGTTTTGTTTCATGTCCATTATTCATTAAATGTTCACTCCTTGTACTTGCTTGTCGTCTCCCAACTTTATCCTCACACACACCAAGTTACTTCATTCCTCATTGCCAACATGCACAGAAACAAACATGGGGGATGGGATATAGTTGTATTTTTTCAGCGGGATAATAAAAAATGTTTTTTTCTCAAATACACCCGAATGGCTTTCCAAGGGGTGTTGCGTGTCCCTGAGTGGTCAGCCTAATTCCTGAATAATGCTGTCCATCAATGGCCCCCACATAAATGTATTGAGCTCTAGCAATTTGGACAAAAACATTGGATAAAATGCAACGTTGGTACAATATTATTAAAAATGATTCACAGCTGTAATGGCTACCAAAGGTGCTTCCACCGAGCATTAACTCTGGGGGTGTGAAGACTTACAAAATGTTTCTTTAGTTTCTCTTTAACTTTGAAATTGTGGAGTAGGTTGTGTAGATCGGTTTATTCCCTTTTGAGATTACATTTTAAGGAAGCAAAATGTGAACACTGTGCAATGAGTGTGTAGAGTTTCACTACCAACTGTATATGTATCTTTTTTGTGAATTTCCAGTTGGGAGTGGATCTGAAGTATGATGCAATTTCTCTACCTGGCCTAGAGCGTGTTCTCTGCCAAGATAAGCCAATATTATGAGTTCCCAGTAAGCCAACCTGGTATGCATGAAATGACAATTACGCCTAGCCTGGAGCATGACATTTTGAAATATAGTTTTGCATATTGATGTGGATAGAATCCATCTTGATCGTAACAGCCTTATGTGAAAGACCTTATAGTTTTGTGGTCTTTAATGTAATTAATAGAGGCTGTGGCCATATAGTGTTCTTGTCTTCAAAAGCCCATTATATGCTAGTGTCATACCCTGTTTAAAACATGATTTAGAACTATGGTTTAAGTAATAATAATATGTGGATGTATATTTTGTATATGTTGTATGCATTTAATCAGATTTGTTTACATTCATAAACTCTATGTTTTACTACAGCTGTTGGGCCTATGTTGGTTAACTTATTATATACTGCTACTTTAAATATGTTGGGACAGTTTCTGTTCACGTGAAGAGTGCGTGCTCGGTTTGGACCAATCAAGATAGACTATGGGTGGTGTGCAGAGGGCTTCTCAGGTTTTTTCTGTTGTTGCTGAGGAGAGAAAGAGAAAAGAGGGGGAGAGATGCTCTTGTGAAGCGGGAATACATTTTGTGTACTAAAAATATTTTTTTCCCCGAATTGGGTTTAAACTTCTTATGGCCAGGTGGGACGGTAGCGTCCCACCTGGCCAACATCCGTTGAAATTGCAGAGCGCGAAATTCAAACTACAGAATTATAAATATTTAACTTTCATAAAATCACAAGTGTAATATAACAAAATAAAGCTTAAATTCTTGTTATTCCAGCCGCTGTGTCAGATTTCAAAAAGGCTTTACTGCGAAAGCACACCATGCGATTATCTGAGGACAGCGCCCCGCATACAAAAGCATGAAAAACATATTTTAACCAGGCAGGTGCGCTACGAAAGTCAGAAATAGTGATATAATAAATGCCTTACTGTCGTGGAAATTTCCTGTATTACTCAATAAAGAGAGAGAGAGAGCCAACCACACACAAGTCAGAGTTAAATTATATATTCCATCTTTAATATATATATATACAAGCTTCACCAAAGCCCTTTAATGACTCTCAGATCAATTCAGTGTCTATAAATGAATTCTCTGAGAGTGCCTACAAAACAATTCTTAGTTTCATTTATAGCCAAGATACACCCCTCTCAACTTACAAATAATCCTTTACCCGAAAGAGGAGTATCCTATCGCTAGACAGCATCAGCTATAAATCATCGTTCAGTTTGATCTCCCAAGACAAGGTTTAAATCTCATGCTTGATACTTCACTGTCTACCAAAACATTACCTCATCCAATGGCATATATCAATTGTCATTTCTAGATACTCCCAAACCTGGACAAACTCAAAATCAGACAGTGAGCCCCTTAGGTCAAATACTAGGTCAAGATAAGGGCAACCTCAGAGGGGACATACAATGGTTCCAAACACAGCCAAACTCCTTCCCCCTATGAGAAAAGTAGGGAGTGACTAGCGTACAGACATTGTATGAGATAACTAACTGGTTTCCCAATTAATAACTCCATCCCATGGTTTAGGAATAGTTACAAACAACGTTCCCATAAGAAACCAACATTCCACTCTGTCCTCCTCCCCTTCTAATATTCTACTTAGCACCACATGGTTTAACAGATACATTGACATATGAAGACAAGCCTGACCTCTCCCCTCTCTGGCCCCAAGTTACCAATCCCTAGCTCAGAAGATTCTAATGACAAGTATCTCACAAGCATATGATGAAAATAACATCTTATCTATCTGTTACTTAGCTAAATCTGATTCTGCCACGACACTTACCTTTGATGATCTTTTTCTGTTGGCACTCCAAAAGGTCCCAGATACATCACAAATGGTAATTTTGTTCAATAATGTCCTTCTTTATATCCATAAAAACTCAGTTTAGCTGGCGCTCTTCAGTCAATAATCCACCCAGTTTCCCTCCATCAAAATGCATACAAAATGAATCCCAAACGTTACTAATAATATTTTCCAAACAATGTTTATAATCAAACCTTAGGTACCCTAATACGTAAATAAACGCAAAAATTTAAGATGGAGAATCGTTACTGTCTTTACCGGAAAAATACCAAAGAACGCGCTTGGAAACACTACAGCCAAAATGGGAGCCACCTAGAAAAACTACAATTTCTGGCTCATTTTTCAAAAAAACAGCAAGTAACTCTTTCTAAAGACTGTTGACGTCTAGTGGAAGCCCTAGGAACTGCAATCTGTGAGGATTTGGCCTTATAATAAAAGTGACAGCCGCTGAATTTTTTTGGGGGGGATGGTTTGTCCTCGGGGTTTTGCCTGCCATATCAGTTCTGTTATACTCACAGACATAATTGTAATAGTTTTAGAAACTTTAGAGTGTTTTCTATCCAAATGATATGCATATCCTAGCTTCTGGGCCTGAGTATCAGGCAGTACGTACTTTGGGCATGCTTTTCATCCGTACGTGAAAATACTGCCCCCTACCCAAGAGAGGTTTACTCTACTTTACTCATCTTTAACAAAATAACATTCATAGTTAAACATTTTACCGAGAGAGTCGTCTCAATTTGCTTGCGGCTTGGCTAGATTAACAAATGTATTTACCACTTTCTTTATTAATTTACCAGGTTTTTAGTTTCCTGAGAACTAATGATTGATATTGGCATATCATATCACAGAACACGCTGTTGCCTTACATTACAGTTACACCAGTTTGTCCGGGCCAGAACACGCTCTAGGCCAGGTATTGAATTTGCATCATACATCAGATCCTCCTTCTACAGGATATTGGCAAGTTAAACATAATTATTTTCTGCTATTTTCTGCTGAATTACAAGACAACATGGCAGCACACATAACTCTATACACACTAGGGATTAATGCCAGAAACCGGGATCCTGAGATTTCCTAACCAAGCTCCCTCCGGTTTCCTGTGAAAATAGAACTTTCACAAAAAATGGCTGATACACTGTTTCTGCAAAAGTAATTGAGGAAATAGACATTCGCAAAATTGATCCATAAGATGTTCCACTGACAATCGAGAGAGCACGTGATTGCCATGTTGATAAGCAGTCTCTCAGTCACATGAAAGGTCCAATGAATAACATTTTCTGATAATACAAAACCTAGGAGGCTCATGGTTCTCACCCCCTTCCATAGACTTACACAGTAATTATAACAACTTCTAGGGGACGTCCTCCAACATATCAGAGCTCTTGCAGTCATGTACTGACATGTTGTCCCCCCAATCAAAGAATCAGAGAATTATTCTACTACTGAAAGCATAAGCTACAGCTAGCTAGCACTGCAGTACATACAATGTGGTGAGTGGTTAGTCAAAGAGAGAGAAACACAGTGGTTGAATAGTTTTGAACAAATTAATTTCTTTAAAAATGAGGTAGAAGCTAGAGAAAGAGAGAGATAGCTATATTTAGTTGTACTTTTTTCATGATCACTTATCTAGTGAATGCAGCTAGGTAGTTTAGCCTACTCAAACTCCCGGCTCAAAAAGAGAGGGATGCTATGTTAGCTAGCTGGCTGTGGCAATCCAACACTGCAACTCTTCCAAGTCAAGCTTTTGGTTTTATAAATGTATTGCTCCCGGGGCCTGCTGGTTTAACTGCTGCACTTCTTTCTGACTGTACATTGTACTGCATGATTGTAACGTGCTTACTAACGTGTTATTTCTAGTATCTATGTTGGCTATGAAAGTTATTTTTGCTTGTTCACAGACAGCTGATGTGTTCTGCACTGAAGTCCACAAGCGAAGGGCAAAAGGTGAACGCGTAGATAGTTGCAAGAAGGAATACAACGATTGAAGTGATCATGCTGTTTTTCCTTTCTTTTTTAATGGGTGAATCAGCTTCCGTATTGCAAATAGATGGTGGCTTCTATCAATGTAATTGTCTGCATTATTTCAAATCCCCCATAGATGTTTTAAATAAATATATTATTTAAATATATATATATATATATATATATATTGTTTTTTAATATATGTTCCTTTATTTTTTTCCCTACCCTACCACCCCTCCCTGAATTGGAGTGAACTAATGGACAACAACACTTAATAGTTATACTTCCAGCTTATACATACACTACATATATTTTAACAGCATTGGAAGACATATTAAGAAAGCTAATGTACATTTTTATGTGGATTACACTATTCTCTACTCGAGAAGCAGCAGTTTGGCTTTTGAAAAAGCTCACAACTTTTAACATCATTCAACACGATCCGTACGATCCTGAAGCTTGTTCATAATTCCTCTAAAACAAATGCCTAGTATTTTCCAAAGCTCAACACTCTGAAAGTATGTCATTACTAATTTGGAAGGACATTCCAAGGAACAAGTAATAACATTCAATTATCTGGGAGATCAGGTGGATGAGAAGTTGAGCTTCACACCCCATGTAGAGAACCTTGTTGGTAAAGCAAGCTGCGTGTTGGGCTTTACTACGGGCACAATTTCGTATTTCCTTTGCCACCATAAAATAGATGATTCATTGTACTTTTCCATCTGTGTTGGACTATAGTAATACTGTTTAAGGTCAAGCCTCAATAAATACACTGAAGGCTCTTGACTGTATCATGTGATGTCTACATTGCTGTCGGGTGGACATAGCTAGCAACACACAGGCTATAACACTGGTACATTCTTATATAGACAGTCATTTTAGAAAAACTGTAATTTTATCTGTTCTCTATTAGCTCTAAATGAAAACACTTACAAGCTCAGATACCAATCTTGTTTTAAGCTAACAGTCCTGAACAAATGTACAGAGCTTGGAACAAAGTATTTTCACTAATCAGTCCCCTTGTATTGGAATTCCCTCCAAGCCAACCTAAAACTCCAGGGCCTGGTGTCCCTAGAGAAGTTCAAAATACAAATAGATTAACAAGTTGTTGAGACATTTAGATGTTTCTAGTTGTTACCGATGTCACTAGTCGGCGTTGTTGGTTAAGGGCTCGTAAGTAAGCATTTCACTGTTGTATTCAGCCTATGTGACAAATACAATATGATTTGATGCTGCTGTCTTGTTCCAGGTCTCTCTTGAATATGAGATTTTATTTCAACGAG